>NC_053027.1:366369715-366671758 GCF_003073215.2 Triticum urartu | reverse complement strand
AGTATATAGACGCATTAATTAAGATAAGAGATATTGTTATATCCCAACATAAACATGTTCCAACATGGAGCAATCTTCAACTTCACCTACAACTAACAACGCTATAAGAGGGGCTGAGCAAAGCGGTAACATAGCCAAGCAATGGTTTACTAGGAAGGTGGGTTAGAGGCTTGACATGGAAATATGAGGGGTAGGATAAACAAATGGTAGGTAGCGTGACATAGCGATAGAACGAACAACTAGCAACCAAAGATAGAAGTGATATCGAGGGTAATGATCATCTTGCCTGCAATCGCTCTAGGAAGAAGACTGAAACCATGAAGTAGATGAACCAACGTAGTCGAACGGATCCTCACAAACGCAACGTTACCGGAACTATCAAGAAGAAGCAACACCAAAAAGAAGCAAACAACATGGTAAACTAACAAGCATAATCATGGCATGATGCACAATCAAATATGATGCATGTCTGGTTTAATGAGGCATGGCATGGCAAAATGCACAAACAACACTACAAGTTAAGTGGAGCTCAATATGTAAGAGTTGCATATTGACGAAACACCACATTCGATTATTTAGTTCACTTCCGTTTATGTACCCAACAATATTAAATGTTATTAAACATGGCAAGAGGTGAAGCATAAGTAAGCTAACTATTTAGGCAAGTTTAAATGAGGCCGGAAATAACAAACAACAATTCCGGAAAAATCCTCATGTGCAAATTTTTGATTTGGTACTGTTCTGCCCTAAACTATATTTTAGAGTTGTTAAACATGCAAGATGAGTGCACCATGTTAAATTAGGAATTTTTCTACCCCATTTAGATATAAAGTTTATTAAATTCGGAGCTATGGTTAAATAGTTACGAGATAAATCATTTTAACATGGCATTATGCAAAATAAACACAAACAGCATTTTAAACATTTTTGACATGCATGAAAGCAGCATATAATGAAACTAGACAAAATTCTAAGCATTTTACATATTTAGAACATTTTACTCCGGTGCACGGATGATGAGTTATTATATGCATGATGACTGGGGGGTTTTCCAGCAAAACAGACGCTCTCTGGAATATTAGGCAAAACACATGGAAAGAACAAAAACACAGTCGGGCCGAAACTGGTTGGCCCAACAGAGCAGAGGGGCTACTCACCCATGGGCTTTGGCCCAAGGCGGTGAAGTAGGTCGGCGGGGCTGTGGGCTTGGCGCGGTGCTGGGCTGCGCCTGGAGACGGATCTGGCAAGCTGGGCCTTGGCGCGGATCTGGCCCAAGGGGAGGTGAAGCAGGTCGACGGAGCAGAGGATCGAGCAGGTCGCGCTCCGCCTCGGAGCAGGATGACGGCGGCGGCCTAGCGCGGCTCTGGCAAAGGTCCAGGGCACAGGACGGCTGCGGAGGCGGATATACAGCGGTGGAAACCGGATCCGGGTGTGGGGTGCCCGTTCCCGGCGTTGGATGGCACCGGCGACGATGTCCGCAAGCGGCGGCGATGGTTCCTGTAGGGTGGCAGTAGTGATGAGGAGCAGAGAGAGAGAGAGAGAGAGAGAGAGAGAGAGAGAAACAGAGGGAGAAGAAAGGAGAGGAGGCACGGGGCACTGGCCTAGGTCGGAGGTGCTCGCCGGCGGCGAGGCTCTGGTGGCCGGCGAGTGCAGGATGGCGCCAATGGAGATCGGGCGCTGCCCGATCCAGGCGAGGGAGGTTGGAGGGGTGAGGGAGTCCTGGATTAAGGGGTCCTCGGATAGCCGGACTATATACTTTGGCCGGACTGTTGGACTATGAAGATACAAGATTGAAGGCTTCATCCCGTGTCCGGGTGGGACTCTCCTTTGCATGGAAGGCAAGCTTGGCGATTCGGATATGTAGATCTCCTTCTCTGTAACCGACTCTGTGTAACCATAGCCCCCTCCGCTGTCTATAAAAACTAGAGGGTTTAGTCCGTAGGACAACAACAATCATAATCATAGGCTAGCTTCTAGGGTTTAGCCTCCACGATCTCGTGTTAGATCAGCTCTTGTAAGATCAATCAAGTAGGAAGTACGGTATTACCTCCATCGAGAGGGCCTGAACCTGGGTAAACATTGTGTCCCCCGCCTCCTGTTACCATCATCCTTAGATGCACAGTTCAGGACCCCCTACCCGAGATCCGCCGGTTTTGACACCGACATTGGTGTTTTCATTGAGAGTTCCACTATGCCGTTATGATAAAGGCTTGATGGCTCCTTCGATCATCGGCAACGATGCGATCCAGGGTGAGGTTTTGCTCCCCGATCTTCGTATTCGGCGGCTTCGTACTGCGGGCCAACTCGCTTGGCCATCTAGAGCAGATCGATAGCTACGCCCCTGGCCATCAGGTCAGATTTGGAAGCTTGAACTACACTGTCGATATCCGCGGAGACCTGATCTTCGACGGATTCGAGCCCATGTCAGGTGCGCCGCACAGTCATGACGAGCATGACTTAGCTCTGCCGTCGGACAGTCTTCGGGAGATCACACCTGTGGCTACTCCGGCCCTCAATCCAAAGCAGATCGTGTTGTCCAAGGACGGGTGGATGGACCCCGCCACGGAGGCCGCACACTCAGCGGCGATAGAGCCGAATACTGACTTCACCTCCTATGAGACCTGTGTTACCGGACCCTTGGATTCGTCCCCGGCCACAGGCTCCGAACCGCCTGCATCCGTGCCTAACCAATCTGATTGGGCACCGATCATGGAGTTTACCTCCGCGGATATTTTTCAGCACTCGCCCTTGGGCGATGTGCTAGATTCATTGAGGTCTCTCTCCTTGTCAGGAGACCCTTGGCCGAACTATGTCCGGCTTGAGTGGGAAGCGGACGACAAAGAAATTCATTCCTACCCACCACCCACTTAATAGCCATTGTCGACGACTTAACCGACATGCTTGATTTCGACTCCGAAGACATCGACGGTATGGACGATGATGCAGGAGAAGAATAGGAACCACCGCCCATAGGGCACTGGATAGCCACCTCATATATATAATATATATACATATGGTGAACACCCCCAAAGAAAGAGATGGCAACAAGGCAACAGAGCATAATCCCCTCGAGAAGCAATCTAAGCACCGGCGTCATCGGTGCCGCTCTAAACCCCACCATAGCAAAAGCAGCGATACTGGCACAAGAGACAATAACGCTGAGGATAGTGCCGAAGACGAAGACAATCCCCTCCAGCCAGGCTTCGAGCGGGAGGATGGGCAAGCTAGCCCTAAGGAACAGGCGACAAACGGAGAATCAGAGGATGACAATTACATGCCCCTCTTCGAAGACGAGGTGAGCCTCGGCGACAAAGAATTTATCGTGCCTGAGAATCCCGTCGAGCAGGAGCGCTTCACGTGCCGGCTTATAGCCACAGAAAAAAGCCTAAAGAAAAAGCAGCAGCAGCTTGAAGCTGATCCAGATCTGCTAGCGGATAGATGGACCGAGGTCCTTGTAGCTGAGGAATACGAACTCGAGCACCCAACCAAAAGTTACCCAAAGCGCGGGTTGCTACCCAACTCGAGGAGGAAGCATTAAAGCCTACGCTACTAGCGTATGATGCAGCTGACCGGCCACCTCGTGGCCGAGACAAAGCGGCATATCAGCCCGAAGTCTAGCCCGCACCCCGTCGCCAGTCAAACAAAAACACCAAGGCCCGGGGCTACACGCAGGACCTGCAAGACGTATTGGAAAACAAAGCAAGACATACAAGATCGATCTACGGATCACGGGGGCCCGCCACAATGCGTGACGATGACCGTCACGCCGGATATACTAAAAGCAAATCTGGCCGGGCCGAATATAGCAGACAAGACTCGTATGAACTGCGTCGTGACATAGCCCGGCACAGAGGCGCCACACACCCCCTATGCTTCACCGACGAAGTAATGGATCATGAATTCCCATAAGGGTTTAAACCCGTGAACATTGAAACATATGATGGTACAACAGACCCCGCGGTATGGATTGAAGATTTCCTCCTCCACATCCACATGGCCCGCTGTGACGATCTACATGCCATGAAGTACCTCCCACTAAAACTCAAAGGGCCAGCTCGGCATTGGCTGAATAGCCTAGTGGCAAACTCCATTGGCAGTTGGGAGAACCTGGAAGAAGCATTCCTTGACAACTTCCAGGGCACTTATGTGCGACCACCAGATGCTGATGACTTGAGTCACACAACCCAACAGCCCGGGGTATCAGCCGGGAAATTCTGGACTCGGTTCCTAACTAAAAAGAACCAAATTGTCGACTGTCCGGATGCCGAGGCCTTAGCGGCATTTAAGCATAACATCCGCGACGAGTGGCTCGCCCGACACCTTGGCCAAGAGAAGCCGAAGTGCATGGCAGCCCTCACGACACTCATGACCCACTTTTGTGCCGGTGAGGCCAGTTGGCTGGCTCGTAGCAACAACACATCAAGAAATCCTGGCAATTCAGATGCCAAAGATAGCAACGGCAAGCTGCACCGCAACAACGGCGACAACACCGAAGACACGACAGTCAACGCCGGATTCAGTGGCTCTAAATCCGGTCAGCGAAAAAAGGCGTTCAAAAGAAGCAATCCGGGCCCATCTAGTTTGGACCGCATACTCGATCGCTCGTGTCAAATTCACGACACCCCCGATAAACCAGCCAACCACACCAACAGAGAATGCTAGGTGTTCAAACAGGCCGGCAAGTTGAATGCCGAAAACAAGGAAAAGGGGTTGCGTAGTGGCGACGAGGAGGAGCCCCGGCCGCCGAACACAGGAGGACAGAAGAAATTTCCTCCCCAAGTGAAAACGGTGAACATGATATACGCAACCCACATTCCCAAGTGGGAACGGAAGCTTGCACTAAGGGAAGTCTATGCGATGGAGCCAATCGCCCCAAAGTTCAACCCATGGTCTTCTTGTCCGATCACTTTCGATCACAAGGACCACCCTACTAGTATCCGTCATGGCGGTTCTGCCGCATTGGTCCTTGACCCCATCATTGATGGATTTCACCTCACTCGAGTCCTTATGGAAGGTGGTAGCAGCCTGAACCTGCTCTATCAGGATACAGTGCGCAAAATGGGTATCGACCCCTCGAGGATTAAACCCACAAAAACCACCTTTAAAGGTGTCATACCAAGTGTAGAGGCCTGTTGCGCGGGCTCAATAACACTGGAAGTGGTCTTCGGATCTCCGGACAACTTCCGAAGCGAGGAGTTGATCTTCGATATCATCCCCTTCCGCAGTGGCTATCACGCACTGCTCGGACGAACCGCATTCGCCAGATTCAATGCGGTACCGCATTATGCATACCTCAAGCTCAAAATGCCAGGACCTCACGGGGTTATAACAGTTAATGGAAACACAGAACGCTCACTCCGTACGGAGGAGCACACTGCAGCCCTCGCAGCAGAAGTACAAAGCAGCCTTCTGAGGCAAACCGCCAATTCGGCGCTAAAGCCCCCGGACACCTTCAAGCGAGTTCGGAGTACCCTGCAACAGGATCACCCGGCACGTTCAAAGCTCGCCTAACAATTCGGCCTCCGTCCTAGTCCCAGTCAAGTGACGAAATTTGTGTCGCACGTAAATAATTACGCACTCGAGATACCATGGGCATAGGCGGAGGCACGGCTATGGCACGGCCAACAATGCGGCTCAACCGCCTCTAGACCCGTATATCTTTACCATTTTCTTCCTTTCAGGACCCTATTCTCTGAAGGCCCTATCCGATACCCTGATTATCGGACCCGTCACGGGAAGGAAACACCAAGGAAGCAAGAAGCTTTGACGTACAAGGGAATCCCCACGTGGTCTCTGATAATGATCGCTATACATGTTTTACATACCCACACGCAGCCTGCCCTTGGATAGGACATGTCAAATAGTCCTATTTTTTATTATTTCACTACTTCTATACATACGCTTTGACGTATCATTTAAATAACAATGTACAGCGTTAGCTTATTATTGCATTTCTTCATCTTTTTTCATGTCTGCTTATTTACGACAAATTGCACCCGTACATTCTGGTACGTCCAGTGCGCCAGGGGTTTCAGTGTACCCCATAACACGGCAAGAAAAGTCCGAACACTTTCGACAGTGCGGCACCCCGAACTTATAGCATTATATGCATCAGCTCTGAATCATGTCTTGGGTCAATAGTTGGGTTTGCCCGGCTCCCATGTTTTGGTACCTTACGTTATGCTATATCTGCTAAGGTAGCACTGGGAGAACTACTGTGATTGTCTCCCGGTTCTTCCGGATGAGCACCTCAATGGAGAAAGCCGAAAACTGACTGTCATGATGTGGTGAGAGCTGGTCGCTGTTCGAAAGGTCTCAAATCCTTAAAGATTTTTTCCGCTTCGGGCGAGGAATCAGCCTTGTCCGATTTAGGCGTATATAGCGCCCCAAGTTCGGCCTTCCGAATACTAGGGGCTTATATGGCTAAGTGAGAGTGATAAAGCTGTATAGTCTGTTTGCCTTGTTTGCTGCGCCAAACACCTCCTTAAAGGACCAAAAAATTGGATAAAGAGTGGTTAAGATTTATCCCGAACACCTCAGTACTAGTTACATGGGGGCAGAAGCCGACGACTGGCCAACTCTCAGATTTTATAAACGGCCGCACGGAAGGTAATATTTTAAATCTACAAGCATTATATAGCGCACATGAACTCATTTTCGTATTACAGGATCACATGAGTACATTCATTCAAATATTACATCCTTAGCACATTCCTCCGCCAGAAGGCGGGCACCCTTCAGGACACTGTCATAATACTTTTTGGGGTGGCAATGCTCCTTGCCCTCCGGTGGCCCCTCCTTCACCAGCTTTCCGGTGTCCATCTTCGCCCAGTGCATTTTCGCACGGGCAAAGGCCCTACACGCACCTTCAATGCAGACGGACCGCTTTATGACTTCAAACTGTGGGCAGGCATTCACAAGCCGCTTTACCAGGGGGAAGTAGCTGCCAGGCAGGGGCTCGCCAGGCCACATCCGGACTCTGAGACCCTTCATGGCCAGTTCGGCCGCCTTGTGATGCTCGAACAGTTGCGTCAGCTGGTCGCTCAGGGGCATCAAATGTTTGGTCCCAGTATATTGAGACCAGAACAACTTTTCCGTCGAGCTCCCTTCCTCGGCCCGCTAGAACTCCACGGCATCTGATACGCTGCTTGGTAGATCTGCAAACGCTCCTGGAGAGCTCCGAATTCGGGTAAATAAAAGGAAATTCTCCTTCACATGCTTGCTTTGCATAATGAATGCCTTACCCGCCGCTATCTTCTTGACCGCCTGAATCTCCTGGAGGGCCTTTTGGACTTCGGCCTTGGCATTTTGTGCGTTCTCGAGGGCCTTCGCAAGATCGGACCCCTGCGTCTTAGAGTCACACTCCAAGGACTCGTATTTCTTGACAAAATCCTGGAGCTCTTGCTGAACCTCGCCAACTCGGGCCTCTTGCTTCTCGCACTCGACGCGCTCCTTGGCCACTCAGTCTTTGGCCTCGGACAGCGCCTTCTTCAGGGCCGCCACTTCGGTCATGGCCCCTAGCAAAATTCATGATGATCCTATGATCTGATAACCACTTTTTTCTTTATCAATATACAGACGGGGTATCACTTACCTTTGTTCTCTTCGAGCTGCCTCTTGGTAAGGCCGAGCTCTTCCTCGGACCGCTCAAGGCCCCACTTCAGCCCGGAGACCTCCGCGGTACGTGTGGCAGCGGCCAGCAGCGAAGCCTGCTTATTCACATAGACATATTTTGATTAGACTCCTGTGATTGTTATTTGATTCTCTGTTTGGCCTTTCTTTGAGAACAGCAAATAGAGCATCAGGGGATACTATCTATGTTGTGATATTTTCTTATAATTCGATTACTTACCTCAAAGCCTGTTAGGAGGCTAGCACAGGCTTCGGTCAATCCGCCTTTGGCGGACCGAACCTTCTTGACCACTGCACTCATGATGGTGCGGTGCTCTTCATCAATGGAAGCGCCATGAAGCGCTTCCAGCAAGTTGTCTGATGCCTCAGGATGGACAAAGGCCATCGGCACAGAGAGCTCGCCCCCCCCCTAGAGAGGGGTCTCCTGACAGAATCCTGAACCACTAGAGGTTCCGGTGCAGTATTCCGCTGGGGGCCAAACTTGCTGCAACCCCACCTTGGGGCGCCTCCAGAATTACCTCCCCTTGGTCTAGTGCCCTTTGAGACAACACCTTGATGTCATCCGTGGGCCGAGGGGAGGTGGCTGTCGGGAGCGAATCGCTATTCATCGCCGACTGGCCCAAAGACTCATCTGAAGAGGATACGTCGATTTGGGCTTTGGATGGACTGCATGATCTTGTTTTGAGATGATAAGAAGCAATAAAACAAAACATACCAGAAATATTATAGTATCCAGATAATTACGAGTTCGCCAGGGGCTTGTCCCTAGGCAACCACTTCTCGTCGTTGTAAGCAGCTGTTGTGGAGTAGTCCAGAAGGAGGGTCCTTCCCTTCTTGGACCCTTCGGCCTCCCCAGATGGGACGGCCTTCCTTTTCTTGTCTCCCCCGGTTGGGGGGCAGAACTTTCCTCTTCCTCCTCCTCATTTCGTGGGAGGAGTGCGCCTCAGTCTTTTCGGACGATGAGTCCGATACACCCTTGCGCCGGAGACCTTTCCTGGTCCCCGCGGCCTTCTTCTTGGCCTTCTTCTCCGGTGCCTCATAGGGCGCCGGAACCAGCATCTCCATTAAGAGAGCCCTTGCTGGATCTTCGGGCAGTGGGGCCGAACAATCGATCCGCTCCGCTGTCGCTACCAAGTACTGTTAAAATGCCGTGGAGGCTCAGATCCCTCACATGATCCCGGAATGGTAGGGGCGCTTTGCGCTGAGTCCGCGATCCTCGGTAAGGGGAGGAGGTACCTCGGCGGCCCTGAATAGCACCTTCCAGACGTCTTGGTGCGTCGTGTCGAAAAGCTCTCGCAGCGTCTGGTGCTTGGCCGGGTCGAACTCCCACATATTGAATGCCCGTCTTTGACACGGAAGGATCCGACGGATGAGCATGACCTGGACCACGTTGAAAAGCTAGATTTTCTTGCTTATCATATTTTTAACACAGTTCTGGAGTCCGGTCAGCTCCACCAATGAACCCCAGGATAGGCCCTTCTCTTTCCAGGAGGTGAGCCGCATGGGGATGTCAGATCGTAATTCGGGGGCGCCACCCAGTTGGTGTCGCGCGGCTCGGTGATGAGAACCACCCCGATTGCCACCCCTTCACAGTCTCCACATAGGAGCCTTCGAGCCAGGTGACGTTGGGCATTTTCCCACCATGGCACCTCCGCACTCCGCTTGCTGGCCTACCACCACCTTCGGTTTCACGTTGAAGGTCTTCAGCCATAGGCCGAAGTGGGGCTTGATGCGGAGGAAGGCCTCACACAAGACGATAAATGCCGAGATGTTGAGGATGAAATTGGGGGCCAGATCATGGAAGTCCAGCCCGTAGTAGAACATGAGTCCATGGATAAATGGGTGGAGGGGAAATCCCAGTCTGGGACGAAGTGGGTGAGGAATACAACCCTCTCATGGGGTTCTGGAGTAGGGACGATCTGCCCCGCGTTTGGGAGCCGGTGCGCGATGTCTGCGGCCAGGTAACCGGCTTCCCGGAGCTTCATAATGTTGTCCTCCATAACGGAGGAGACCATCCACTTGCCTCCCGCTCCGGACATGTTTGGAATGGCTTTGCGGAGAATATGAGAACTTGGGCATTGGATCTCGAGTGCGCGAGAATGGATGGGTAGGGGAAGAAGAAGGCGTGGGTGAAAAAGAGGAATCCTTGTCCCTTTATAAAGGCGGTAGAAACTGTGCGCCTCCCCACTTGCCCCATAAAATCGCTTATTCCCCAAGCGCCGCGATTGATGGCATGGTTGGGTTACCCATGTCTGTATTGATGAGAATCCCATGATAAGGGGAACACGATCTCTGCTTAGGCAAGACGTGCCAATAAAACCGCCTCGCAACACATGCAGTGGCCGGCAGGGAAAAATGGTTCGTAATGACCGGGCCACGGCAGGACGTCACGTTATGAAAAGTTGTCAGCAAATTAGGTTTGTGGAATGATATACTCTCTATGGTGGTATGTCGAATTTGTTTTACAGAGCCGGACACAATCCCGGTGTCCAAAATCTTCTATGGAGTATTCGGAGAAGGAACCCGCCTTGCAATGCCGAAGACAATCTGCCCGCCGGACTCATCATCATTGAAGCCTGGTTCAGGGGCTACTGAGGGAGTCCTAGATTAAGGGGTCCTCGGACAGCTGGATTATATACTTTGGCCGGATTGTTGGACTATGAAGATACAGGATTGAAGGCTTCATCCCGTGTTCGGGTGAGACTCTCCTTTGCGTGGAAGGCAAGCTTGGCGATTCGGATATGTAGATCTCGTTCTCTGTAACCGACTCTGTGTAACCCTAGCCCCCTCCGGTGTCTATATAAACCTGAGGGTTTAGTTCGTAGGACAACAACAATCATAATCATAGACTAGCTTCTAGGGTTTAGCCTCTACGATCTCGTGGTAGATCAACTCTTGTAATACTCATATCATCAAGATCAATCAAGAAGGAAGTAGGCTATTACCTCCATCGAGAGGGCCCGAACCTGGGTAAACATTGTGTCCCCCGCCTCCTGTTACTATCAGCCTTAGACGCACAGTTCGGGACCCCCTACCCGAGATCCGCCGATTTTGACACCGACAAGGGGCTCTGGATGAGCGGGATCCGGCGGCGAGCCACTTCGGGCCGGTCGGGCTGCGGCCGGGCCTGGCGGGCCGCGGTGCGGCGGAGGGGCACAGGGAGGCGATGTGGCGGCTTGACACTGGCCACGGGCGGCGTTGGCTAGCGGCACAGCCAATGGCTACGCGCAAAGTGGCGGGGATGAGGTGGAGGGCGCCGGAAAACAAGGAGGATGGTGATGGTGGCTGGTTTGGATGGCACGGGAAATGAAGGAGGAGAGGGATGACCAGATTTGGAAGGGGGGTTCTATTTATAGCATGGGAGGCTTGTTTGGGTCTAGGGGTGGTTTCGGAGCCCTCCGATCTCGATAGGACGATTCCTGATGTAAGGGTGGTGTAGGTGGGCTAGAGGGCTGGTTTTGAGTGGGAGTGGGTCTGAAAGGGAAGAGCAGAGAGGCCCAACGACTGTTTTCGGAGACCGAAAACGTACGACATTTGACCGACTATATTATCGTTATAGTTATCCGTTGGGGTATCAAACGAACTCCGAATGCGATTAAATTTGGCAGGCGGCCTACTGACAACATAACAACACCGCACGCCAACTTTCATCCCATTCCGAGAACATTTTTCGGCCACTTATAAAATAATATTTCGGACGTGCCGCGGGCGCGTGCGAGTGTGCCTGGGCTCAGAATGGACAACGGAGAGAACTGAGGGAACCCGGATGGATGCAAGTTTTGAAAACATGATAATGCAATGCACATGATGACATGGCAAGATGCAACACGCAAGCAAATGACAAGGCAACAACAGCGAATAACTGGAAGACACCTGGTGCATCGGACCCGGGGCGTGACAAACCGTCTCTGCGCTGCTACGTGTGCTGCATGCTACCAGCAAGCCCTGCATCGCTATCACAGCCGCAGGGTTCATGCCTGGTGTTTCGAGGAAGGTGACCTTGTCCTTAGTTGTGTTTAGTCCGCCAAGGGTGCAAACAAGTTCACGCCAAAGTGGGAAGGCCCTTACCGGGTAGTACGAGTCACCAGATCCGGCATAGTCCATCCGGAGACTAGAGATGGCATTCAATTGCCAAACTCATGGAATATTGAGCATCTCCGTAAGTTCTACCTGTAAGGCGCGGCTGTTGGGCCCTGCCCGGCAGCCATGCTTTTGTATAGGCCTTGCTCAGTTGCATGTAACTCCTTGTACAAAGCCAGGCGTGGACCCTGAGCAACAGAGAAATATATGAAAGCGCTATGGGCCCCCGACAAGTTGCATGCATGCATAAGCATTTCATGAGCATCACATGGATAAGAATGCATCTGGCATCATTTCCATCTGCATAAACTGCAGGATCCGGCCAAAGACTTGGCCTCCTAAAGGAGATGGAAGTATGAAGCCTACACGGTGATCCCCGACAAGCCAAACAGATAAGTTCTTTCTCTTATCTATACGTGTTCTGTAAGCAAAGACTTGTGCATAAGAAAGCCTCCCCACTTTTTTAAACTTAGGTGCTCCCATCCTTTGACTCGAACGATGCCTCGGTCAGGATGGTCGTAGTGGCCTTTCATGAAAAAAGATTGGCGGGCGGCTGCTCCCTCGTCACAATTTGTGCCCGATAGGCTTAACTCCCTGGAAACAAAAAATAGGGTACCGGCAAGATAGCCTGCCCGGGGAAACTCGTTTATTTAAAAATATAGAGGCATTCCAACTCTGCACGGACATATACATGCACGAGTCCCCGACAAGGTTCATCTTTTTCATTAATATGTTGATCAAAAAAGTACAGACCTTAGAGGACACAAACATGGATTCAAGCGATTACATTATTTGAGCTCAAATTTGGAAAGTGCCTACAAATCTAAGGTTGAAAAAAGATAAAATGACGTGATGACTTCGTGTTTTCCTTTCCTTCTTCGAAACTACAGGGAGAGATGAAGAAGGTGGAGGGAGGGACTGGTTGGGATTCGGCGCCTCCCCAGGATCATTATGGCGCTGTCCCCTAGCTAGGAGGAAGGAACCAAAGGGCAGGGGGGACGATGGCACTGAAGGGAGCCCAGACGGGGGAGGTAGAGTCACTGGCAAACACAACTTGTCGGAACGGTCGCCCCCATTCTTGACGCGTCGTGGGTTGCCGCGACCTTCTGTACCGCTAAAGTTTGAACACCCTATCACAACAGCCGTGTCAAGCGCCATGCTCTCTAGGAAATCCCACAAAGAGCATGGTCATCCCCAACGGCCCTGAGATCAAAAACCACCGTACATTCAGGAGACATGTGCGGGAACAAAGATCCCTCATGCGCGGCAAGCGGTCGATGCCCGGAGAGGTCAGGTCTGCCCTTTTCAGCGGCAAACCCATTCTGCGACCCCCCCCTCTAGCGTCGCGAGAGAAGGAGGAATGGGCCACGGTCGACTACCGCATCATGCGTTCACTATGGGCCTCGGTGTGGTGTAACTTGCATCGCCTCCCACTAAAATTGAAGCATCGGGCAGCTCGGCGATGAGCACACCAGAGTCGCCACCTCCGGCTTTACCGCCACGTCGCCCATGTGCCCTCCAAAGGTTCGCGGGAAGATGGGGAAGGAACCTTGCCCAAATAAAGGCGTAACCACGCCTCGTATGGGCCTGGACCAGACTCACTCCCCAAGCATCGGTATGCGCATTCAACATCGCCAACCGCAAGCTACTGCCTGGGGCCTGGCCCCAGGCTCTTTTCTTCAGCATAACCAGTAGGAAGCAGGGGATGGAGGAGAAGGGATGCGGGGATAAATGCCTCCGCTCCTCCTCCGCCCCTCCTTTTATAGGCGGGTCGGGGAAGAGAGCCGACTCATCGACGAGTAATCACTGCCCTCCTCCACCAATTCAAGGAGGCCGGGCCCCTGCCTTGATGCTCTCCCACACCACATGCCTCCGTTACCTACGCCACTCAATGCATCGAGCATATGTGGCTAAAGATAAGGGCGTGGTAGGAAGAGTGAATTGGCAGTTACTCGTCCATGTGTTAAAGTCATTCATGGGCCATTACAAGAGCGGCCCCACTACAATTGGCATTACACAACGAGCAGGACAACCGGAAACAGGACCAGACTCAAGTTAATGAAGAGGGGAAGAAGAGTTAGAGGGGCCAGCCACTTCTACGCCCCTGCATTTGCACTGGATAGGGCCTACCCCGACAACACCCGACAGCGCATTCGGGCTAGGCCTGGGGGCTCTTGTCGATGGAACAAACCCTAGGTCTGTTTCCCAGACTGTGCACAGGCACAAGGACAAGATTACGAGCACCAAGATCAGATCGAAGCACGAAGGATCTGTTCTTCGAAGGACCAACATGCAGATCTATAGGATCAAGACTATCCAGAGAAGCAAGATATCGCTAAGGGAAAGACCTCCCTTGCCGGGCAAGCAAGCCTGGCAAGGACGGGGTTACCCCCGGAAGCAAGCTTTCGGATTATCCCAGCAAGCCTGCCAGGGCCTACGGGGGTGAACCACTCCACCGCACCTCCTCACCATGACGCACGTCGTCGATCAGTGCGGTGTCAAGCTCCAAGGTGACTAACTGGCTGCTATTGGCCACATGGCAGCCACTTCCTGTAGAAAATGCCTCCAAGCAACACCCATCCTAAGACGTGTCAAGCAAGCATGCGCGAAGCTGGAAAAGCAGCCCGACAGGGCTTGCCTGGCAAGTTATGATGTGACGTTGAGCGGCACATTTAATGTGCCCTGTCAGCATGCAGAGTTAGGTATGATAGTACTGTTTGCTATCTAATCAGTGCATAGACTGATTTGCCACTCTGGTAACCCCTTGATCTATAAAAGGAGGCCCAAGGCAACCGTAGAAAGGGTTGGCTAATCCAGACCCTCACACACTCATACACACATAGCCGCTTTTGACTTGAGGCGACCCCGGCCAGGAAAGCGTGTTGCGCTCAGCACCACTTTTTCCACCATCAATCCACCAAGGCAGGAGTAGGGTTTTACGCCTCACGGCGGCCCGAACCTGGGTAAAACTGCTCGCGTGATCTCTAGCATGTTGTTCCATGCCCCTCCACTCTTTGTGCAACGTGCCATCCCCCCGCTGAACCAGAAAGGGGCTCTTAGTCCCATAAGTGGTCATGGTTTCCCGTGACAACAGGATTAGTTGCAGCTGCGTTTAAAACCGGCAAGAGGCCAGCCTCCACCTGCACTCCTAAACTTGCGTTGAGTCTTCTCGACAAGGGTTTTTAGTAGGTGCGTTTGAGGCCAGCAAGAGGCTTTTCCGTATAACTTACTCGCAAAAGACTACTGAGGGCTAGTCCTTCAAGACGTCTAAGGCAAGTATGTGTCTCTGGCAAGTTTTTTCTCAAAATTGCGTGCGGCAACAAGTACTAGTCATACAAATGCAAATGTGGATGGGGGAATGTTTATATTTGATGCAAGCACGACAAAATTCTATGGTTTTTTTAGAAAAAGAAAAGTGCTCTGTAATGCCTTTCTTGTCCCTGTCCTCCTAGGATTTACATCGAGTGCAAGGAGGGCAAATGGAGCGCCTGCGTGATGCCCTGGTCACCCCACCAGGACTAGAGGGATGTGGCCTGACGGGAACCCCGATAGGGAAGATGAAGCTAGAGTCCACTAGCTAGCCTGCCGGGGCCCAGCTGGAGGTGGTGGTGACGTCTAGGCCAAGCACCCCCGGCAAATTGCTCTGTCGGGATCCAAGTGCAGATGATGGTGCTGCCGGCGTTTGCCTAGAGTACGAGTTGCCATATTCGGACTTCAAGGCCGGGTACTCGCCATCATCGTCGTCACCATCTGCGTCCTCCTCGTCATTTTCGCTCGAGGAGGAGCTTTTGCCATCGCTCGAGCTTTCCATAGCACCCAAGACAAGCGCCTGAAGGCCCACATATCTTGATTAAGAGCGTGTCAGACTCCACCAACTTGAAGCGGAGGACATGCCCCTCCAAAAGATAGTGAGCGCAGGAAAAGGTTTTCCACCCGCGCCTAAGAAACATGACATGAGGTGCAGGGAACTCGACGTTCACCTACACGGCTCCATTACAACAGCCGCTCACGCGCAGCCACAGCTCGAGCGGTTGATCGACCTCCAACACCCTAGAGAAAGGGCGAGGGAGCCATAGGCTTCTACAGGGAGGATCGTGTAGCTCGATGATGAACTCGAGCATCGTGACCCCCGTATGTCCCATTGCCGGGGATGGAGCGGTTGTAGGAGAAACAACAAGCGCACCACCCTAGCCGCCTCGACCGCGGGCGCCACATCGACCCCAACCTCGCCCTGCGGCCCTGCCTCATGTGCTGGCACCGACTTCTGTGGCCGCTGCCAAGGCAGAAGCATGATGTCGAGGAGAAGCTCTCACCGCCGTGATTGAAGCACGAGCTCGGCCTCTTCCTCTCGCCATGGTGTAAGCAGAAGAAAGGGAAGGGAGGAGAGGAAGGTGAATGAGCATTGCTTCCACCCCCCCTTTTATTACGGGGAGTGTGTGGGATGGCTCTCCACTACTCTCGGACAAATGTCCTTCACCACCAATCCAACCCCCTACATCCATGGCTGGCGTCTTGCTCCATCGACCGCCCAGTTTCGCCAATCCGGCGCTCTGGCTCCTTCGATCAAAGCACTACCACCACTGCCGCCCTTCTGCACCAATCCCATGCCCCGCACATAATATGCATCATTGGAAAGAGGGGAAGGTTGCGATAAAGGGGGAAGTGATGGCAGGAATGGCAGTTACCCCAAATCATGCATGGGTGACCTAACAGCATCTCGCATGCGTATGCACTCCTGGTTTTTGATGCAAACAGTCTGCATCGTCCAACCGCTAAGGATATCAGGATGAAGCTAGGGGCTAGCTTAAATCTTGATAAATGAATAAGCAAAGAAGATCTCAGAGTACGACGCCATTTCCGGCAAGGTTAATACATGATTCTGTGCATTATTGGGCCTAGCCCAACAATGCCCGGCGACATATGTGACCTAGGCCCGGGGACTCCTGTCTGTGCAGCAAACATGGATGTTTGCTACCCTGACCTATACACAGACGTGTTGCACCTCCCCTCGAAAGGATCGAACTCATATGCAACCAGACTAGAGAATCCTCTCTTTGCGAGATCAAAGAGCACATTAAGAAGACCAAAGCTTGGGACAAGCTACAAGATTCACAATAGAAGTAGCCGACCCCGGCAAGAACGAGTTGGAAAGAGAAGGCCTGGCAAGCTCATCGAGCACGGACTTGCCGCCAAATGCCAGCGCTCCACCTCTCTGGCCAGTTGGTCACTGACCAGTGAGTGTCGAGCCCGTAGGTGGTTAGGTAGAGATAGGTCATACGTGTTAGCTTACTGTGAAGGAGAATTACCTTTATTGACACCTGTCCTAATGATGTGTCAACCTAATAGGAGGTAGTTGAGCAAGCGGCGCGGTAGCCTTGCCAGGGCTCCTCCTCCACATGACACCTAGCAGCGCATTTAATGCGTTTTTGTCCTAACTAGCATAGTTAGGTATGATAGTTTTGTATCAATCTCATCACCCTGTAACGATCTTTTTGCCACTATGGTAACCCCTTTAGTTGTAAAAGGAGGGTCGAGGCAACCTTTACAGGGGTTCAAACCCTTTGCAACCTTCATGCATAGGTAACCGTGTAGCTGCCCTCACCTAGCGCCTCGGGGGAGAGCGCCGAGTGTACTTTCTTCCACATTCACCCAATACACCAAAGCAGGAGTAGGGTTTTACGCTTCTCAGTGGCCCAAACCTAGGTAAACCATGGTGCCTCTCGTTGCCCTTGCTCTTTGTGTTGGTTTCTTCCCCTTGCCAAAATAGGAAAGGGGCTGCATTGCCCCATAGATTGCCAGCTCCACACCAACATTCGCAATAGCAATGAGGTGAAATGTATATTCCTGTTTGCACAAAAAGCTACAAGGAAACGGTCAGAGTGTCAAACAATTACTGGAAAAAACAATTGGTTAAACTTCTGATGTCTTGTAATAGTGGCATAGCTTCATTTTACAAGGGCATTAGATTAAGAATAGCTAAATAGTTTCTCTAAGGACATGGGACAGTGAGTGCACCAGCAGCCCAGCACCATGTACCTAAACCGGGGCATAAAGTGGTGATTCAGAGTTTGTTGCCCAAGAAACAAAAATCCAAGCAACACATCTGGGTTGGTCTCATTTTTGTTCACTTTAGCCACCCATTCATATGTGTGGATAGAAAATCTAGTCCTAGTCATACCAATGTGTAAAGTGTTTCACCTTTATATTCGTTTTTGACCAAGAGATCGGTTAGATGGCCAGCCTGTAGTACTTTCACCCCCTTTCTTTCCTGTTTGTACCAAGTCCTATGTACATACTACATCTTTTCCCCCTTTATATCCTGTTTGAACCAAGTAATGCAAGATTCGACTCCATGTAGTAGCTTTACCTCTAAAAATAGAAAAAATTAGGTGGCACTGGACAATCTGATCGAGCCTAGCTATGTGGGGGGCTGAGAGGTAGAAAATGATGCACATGAAGTGATGTAGCAAGTTGGGAAAGTAGAGCTAGGCCGGTTTAGAAGGATGATATACCTGAAGGTCGTCGGGGTGTGGCTAAGTGGGGGGGGGGGAGGCCGCATCCACCGACACTACTCTCATCCTCTCCAGAGTATAGTGGGGTAGTTTTCCTTTTTCACTCCATCAAAACTATCGTTTAAGATTGTGTACGTGCCAGGTCGCCGTTTTTTGAGTTGTTGATTTTTTTTGAGATAGCTACCCCCTTATTCTGAGCAGTGTGCATGGCTAGATTAACAAGCTTCTCGTCTCATTAAGTTCATTCTTGTTAAGGGCCGGCTCGTTAAGCTCGAAAAGAGTAAAAGCAATAAACCCTGCTCGGCTCAGTTCGTTTGAAGCTCGGTAATCCCATGAGCGCGTATTAAAAAATTCACATCAGGTGAAACATGTGTTGTGTTGTTACTAACGAAGTTACATGAAACTTGTTAGCTCGTTCATTACCCTCCTTACAAAATTGATGATGGGCTTTGTTCATTAAGAAGCGACCCATGAGGATAACAAGGCAAACTATCGAGCGCTCATTAAGATCGTGAGCTACGAGCTTTTGTTCCAGCCCTAATGGTGTGCCAGGTCACACTTTGTATCGTTCACGTCTGGTACTAAACCCACCATTAAGTGAACAACAACCGCCTCATAAATTTTTTGAACATGCCAATGGCTCAAATTATTGGAAACATTGGCTACACCAATAGGGATTATTGTTTATATTTTATATGTGGGAGTATAGTTAATCCTCAAAACAAAATGTGAGAGTACAATCTTTATGGAGTACTACTATGGCCAGCTCCTCCTACATCGTCCAAACTCTATGACTAGACGCTGTATTACACTATTTCACGGACATGCAGGACATCAAGCATCCGGGCCCGTGTGCCATCCATGAAATCACAGTGAGGTGCTACAGTCGAGACTCACGAGTCACCGCGGTGTGGCCATCATGACCCATCATATCACAAAACCCACACCTTTACCATCAATGGTAAAGTGGCCTCAAAGTTGGATGGGACGAAGCAACCATCATTTCACTGGAACGCTCGTTGAAGCCCTTTCTACCCTATCTTGAAGAAAACCGCACTCCAGGCTACTAACTTCTGCCATTTTTCTTCTGTACCAACAATGCAAATGTGGGCAAGTCAGTGATGCTACTCTACTTTCATTCCTAGAAACTTCTTTTTGCGAAGCACAAACTGATTCTTAGTACCTATTATTTTCCCATTTACATTACGATTGTGATTTCCTTTCGATTTCTTTTGTTTGTCACTTTATTGATGGATCCTGGAGCACTAGGCAAAGAGTTGCCAGCAGACAACCCACTCGAGACAGAGATCTCTAGGAAGTGAGCGCAGGCCAACGAGTTAGTGATGTTGGCGTGCCAACCCATAGAGACGAAGATCTCCAAGAAACAAGCACTGGCCAAAGAGTTAACGACGTTGGCAGACGAACTCCTGAACAAAGAAAGCTGGAAGAACAGCAAGGGCGCCATCGTGCCTACCCCAGAAATTCAAATGGCCACCGATGAGAGGCTCAAGGCCGGGTTTGAGGAGATAGTCACTATTGAGGAGCAGTATTTCCCTAGCGAGGCGATGGCCCCCTTCGAGGAGATGGCCCTTGGAGGGATGGGATACCCCGGTGAGCTGCACAAGGTAAAAATGGCTTACCATAGTTTTTGCCTTTGATTATTTGCAATGTTCTTGCTAATATGTTAGGATTGTGCAGGTGCTCGTGAACATCCTTGATGATTCCGATGTCGCGGTCCGTCCTATGGACATCACCCTAGAGATCGATTCCCATACCGTTGTCTGTCCTATGGACATCGCCCCAGAGAATGATTCCCATGATGTTGTCCATCCTGTGGACATTGCCCCACAGATCATTTCCCATGCCGATGTCCGTCCTGTGGACATTGCCCAAGAGATCGATGACAAGAAAGAGTTGGTGACGCTAATCCTTCAAAGTAGTTTGCAATGTGTTTAATTACCAAAACGATGCGTGTTATCAAACCATCTTAGGGCTAGTGCACTGTCTTGTGTGGCCGGTACTTGCTACTTTTGTTTGATAGTGAATCATGCGAACCCTCTCCGAGTTAAGGAAACATATGTATCCTCACCAGCTTTTGATGTAATATATGGCATGCTTAGATGTAAGTTTGAACTGTTTATCATATAAGAAGGGCTTGTTTGATGAAAATAAATTGTTTGATGATTCTTGCTGTGAAACCTCGACTGATTCCGCGTTGTGTTAGTAGGCTAGCTACTATGCGAGATATAGTACTTGCAAACACTCGCCGAAGAGAAACGTTGGGGCTATGAGCTCATGGTACGCTTATAGGTCTGGTCGTCGATCGGCCTATAGCCCAAGCTCCTAAACTTATAGGCTTGGCGATCGATCAGACAATTGGGCACAACTATACATTAATTCACATCAAACTCAAAGAGTTGGTTCACGGATACATTCACATTAATAGCCAGCATTCAGAATAAACTTGGCACGTACTTGTAACATGTGTGAATGTGTATTTTTTTGCTGGAAGCGTGAATGTGTAGTTATGTCGTACTTTTGGAGTGGCTACAAAGAATGTGTATGTGTGCTAGAGAGGGTTTGTGGGATGGATAGAGATCTAGAGAGAGAAAGGCCCTCCATTTCTTTCTAGTTGTCAACAAATCATAGCAGTACAGAGATGTATAAATCCTAGAACATTGGTGTTAGGCGGGCTAATTTGGCCTAGTGGGTTTGAGTGATATGACGTGCTACAGTGGCATCCAGTCTTCGTGTGTGGTAGCAGTATTGCTAGTACAGTAAGTTTTCTTGATGAAGATGATTCAACAAAATCATGATGGTACCTTCGTCCGAGCAACTTACAGTGGGAAAGGTTGGGCCTGTGATTTGACGACTCATTAGTCATTTATTACTACGGCTCTATGATTGGGGAGAGTCTCCCCTGCAGTATTGTGTGATGCACTATAGCGACCAGACCTCAAACAGTCTGATCTCTGTGTATAAGTGTCATCCCTGGATCGGAAATGCTGACACACACAGTACTTGAAGGATTTATAATAGAGTGGCAATCACACACTTATTACATCGAATGTCTCAAAAGAGAACTTGTTACAATAAATATGGCTTAAGGCCATCTAAAACGATAACACCGGAAAGCTCGGAAGATAAAGTGAGTCCATCAACTCCAACGGCGTCACTGAGTGAAAGACCATGACCTATGGCTCCTTACTCGTCGTCTGCAAAGTCTGCAACATGATATGTTGCAGCCCGAAAACGGGTCAGCACATAGAATATGCTGGCAAAGTAACACAAGAGAGTAATGAATAGAATTAAAGCTATCACTATATGCATATATGGCTGGTGGAGGCTGTATGGTTGATATGTTTTTGCGTAAAGCCAATTTTTCCCTACTGCAAAGGAATAAATTTTATTTAACTATCATGGTAGTTGTTAAACATTGAGAAGGTTCACCCAACTCAATCCCAATTAAAAGTATTCATCATTAAACCCAATCAAATTATATTAAGAGTGATGAGATCCACATGATAATCCAAGAACTAGATACTCAAGATGTCCATAACCGGGGACACGGCTAACCATGATTAGTTTATACACTCTACAGAGGTTTGTGCACTTTTCCCCACAAGACTCGATCTCTTCCGTTGGTGTTCTCGCACTACATGATGTTTGAGAAACGCATGACCGAGACACAGTCTTTCCGAAGAGGTCCCCTTAACCGATAGATAGGTTGGTGCACCTACAATCCCCTACATCTGATAGCCCATCATGGAAAGGTTTCCCACAACTTACTCAACTATGCCAGACCCATAATGGCATGTGGCTGCACATGGAAGTTTCCAGTATGAATAATCTTATGATCTCTTTGAGCCTGGGTGGAGGTCCATAGGAAAATCACACGGTACCCCGGGATTTCCAAAAATACAAGCAATCACTGGATACCCCAGGTGCCTCAATCCACCCAGATGTGTATTAAAGTTGCCACCTTAACTTGAACCATTAATTAACATCTCACATCTGTCATGAATACACTCAAACCCAATCCACATCTATTAGCATAGCATAGAAATATAAGCAACGTAGAAGTACCTCCCAGGGTTTGATAATAAATAGGTGAATAGGTTCTACCTCATCTACTTCCCAAACCCCACAATTTAATTTAGATCCTAACCATGCAATGTTTGAGGGTTGATATAATGCAATAAAACTAGCTAGTAAGAGGTATGATCAAAGTGTTACTTGCCTTGCTGATGATCCAGGAAACCTAGAGACTCGATGTAGCACGCTTCGCACTCTGGGTACTCTATCGCAATCAAAGAAGCATACAATAAGCAATCAAGCAAAAGCATGGGTAAAACTCAAATAAGAGATCTAACCAGAAAGTTCAACTTAAGAACTTCGATTTGCAAAAAGAATCAAATCAAATGAAGCAACAAAACTCAAACGGCGAGAGAAACAAGCTTCATTTACTAATATGGACCTAGGTCAAATTTTACAGTAGCAAAAACTTGTTTAAGTTGGTTAAACGGAAGGAGGGTTTCGAGACAAAACTCTAGGCGCTTGAATTGCCTGATTCCGATAAACGAGCGAAAAGTTATACTAGAACGAAAATCGGATCAGGAATCGCGATCGAAAATAATCGCGGAAAAATCCGAGAAAAAGAAAAACTGGCGAACAGGCTAACGAACGAACGTTCATTGTCTGCGGCTAAATGGTGAAAATGTTTGTAAAACCGAACGTAAAAATGGGCGTTCGCTAAATAACTAAACTAGAAAAAATAAACCGAACCGGATCTAAAAAAACGGATCTAGGGTTTACGAAATAAAACTGATCGGTTTTTTAAAACCTGCAGCTACCTCGAACTCCGGCGGGGTCCGGCGGCGGCGGGGTCCGGTGCGGCGGCGGCGCGGTGGTGTGGCGGCGGCGCGGCGGGGCGGCGGCGGCGCGCCGGCGGCGGCGGATCGGGAGGCGGCGGGGCTTGGGTTTCGGGTGGGCTGGGGGGCTTGGGGGCCTCGGGCTTTAAAGGGGGCCGGCCCGAGGAAACCTGGCCGAGTACGGCCCTAAGTCGGGTGACTTTTTTTAAATAATTTTGACGTGCAGAAAAAGAAAGAAAAGAAATACTAAGCTGACTCCAAAAATCCCGAAATAAATTTTCCCTGTCTTTTAAAAATAAGCCGGACAAGGTGAACATTTATTTGGGCCTAAAATGTAATTTTGAAAAATGCATATTTTTCCTAATTCAAATAAAATAGCAACAAAACTCCGAGTAAAAACCTTATTTGATTTTAATATTAAATCTCTGATATTTTTTATTTTGAGGAAGTCATTTTATCCTCTCTCTTTTATTTTTAATAAAAAATATTTCAGAGAAAAATAATTAAAATCAAACGATCCTCTTTTCATAATTCGAGAAAAACTCAAATATGAAAATAACGAAATCCCCAACTCTCTCCGTAGGTCCTCGAGTTGCGTGAAATTTCTAGGATCAACCAAAATGCAATAAAACATGATATGGAATGATGATCTAATGTATAACATTCCAAATTGAAAATTTGGGATGTTACAAACCTACCCCCTTAAGATGAATCTCGCCCTCGAGATTCGGGTTGGCTAGAAAATAGGTGAGGGTGATCCTTTCGTAAGTCTTCTTCTCGTTCCCAAGTGGCTTCATCCTCGGCGTGACTCCGGTGAACCTTGCAAAACTTGATTACCTTGTTGCGCGTAACTCGGCTGGCAAACTCGAGTATCTTTACTGGTTTCTCCTCATAAGTCAAATCACTATCCAACTGTATCGCTTATAGCGGCACTGTATCTCTCAGTGGAATTTCAGCCATCTCCGTGTGGCACTTCTTCAACTGAGAAACGTAAAACACATCGTGAACTCCGGAAAATCCTTTGGGTAATTCCAACTTGTAAGCAACTTCTCCCATATGTTCCAAAACTCTGTATGGTCCCACAAAACGTGGTGCTAACTTCCCCTTAACTCCAAAACGCTTCACTCCTCGGAGTGGTGATACTCTAAGATACGCTCTATCTCCAACTTCGTAGCTTGTCTCCTTGCGTTTCGAATCCGCATAACTCTTCTGCCTAGATTAGGCTACCTTGAGTCTATCAAGAATCAGCTTAACCTCCTCTTGAGACTCTTTAATCAAATCTGGTCCAAACAACTGTCAGTCTCCAACTTCGTCCCATAACAACGGTGTTCTGCACCTCCTTCCGTACAGTGCTTCGAAAGGGGCCATCTTCAAACTGGCTTGATAACTGTTGTTATAAGAGAACTCTGCATTAGGCAAATTATCGTCCCAACTAGATCCATAGTCTAGTGCACAAGCTCTCAACATGTCCTCCAGAATCTGATTTACTCTTTCAGTCTGTCCATCTGTTTGCGGGTGAAAAGCTGTACTAAACTCTAGCCTGGTTCCCAAAGTTTCATGCAACTGATTCCAAAACTTTGAAGTAAACTAGGTTCCTCTATCTGATACAATGGTCCTCGGAACTCCATGCATACATACAATCCTGGTCATATAGATCTTTGCCAACTTAGCACTTGTGTAAGTTTTCTTTACTGGGATAAAATGAGCTACTTTCGTCAGTCGATCGACTACAACCCATATCGGGTCATAGCCTGAACGAGTCCAGGGAAATCCCGTGATAAAATCCATGCCTAGTTTATCCCACTTCCATTCGGGTATAGGCAATGGCTGTAGAAATCCTGTTGGCTTCTGATGTTCTGCCTTCACTCTCTGACATACATCACAAACTGCTACATACTCCGCAATATCCTTCTTCATACCGGTCCACCAGAAACTGTCCTTCAAATCTAGATACATCTTGGTATTTCCTGCGTGAATCGAATATGGCAAATCATGGGCCTCCTGCAGAATCAACTTCCTGATCTCCTGATCATTTGGTACATATACGCGGTCCTCAAACCATAAAGTATCGTGCTCATCCTCACGAAATCCCTTGGCTTTTCCTTTGCTCATCCTTTCCTTTATCTCGGCAATCTCCTTGTCTGTCTTTTGCGCTTCTCTGATCTTATCCATCAAAGTGGACCGAATCTCCAAAGCAGGTACATAACCTCTCGGAACTATGTCCAAACATAGCTCATGAAGGTCTTCCGCTAACTCCCTGGGTAATTCTCCGGTCATGAGTGTATTGACATGACTCTTGCGGCTCAACTGATCGACTACTACGTTAGCCTTTCCTGGATGATAATGCAATTTCGTATCATAATCTTTGATGAGTTCTAACCATCTCCTCTGCCTGAGATTCAACTCCTTCTGTGTGAAGATATACTTCAAACTCTTGTGATCCGTGTATAACTCACAATGGTTTCCGATGAGAAAATGTCTCCATGTCTTCAACGCATGTACTACGGCTGCTAACTCCAAATCATGCGTACCATAGTTTAACTCATGGGGCTTAAGCTGTCGTGAGGCATATGAAATAACTCTTCCCTCCTGCATAAGTACGGCTCCAAGTCCTCGACGAGAGGCATCGCAATACACTTCATAATCCTTGCGTTGATCTGGCAGGATCAACACTGACGATGTAACCAAGCGTCTCTTCAACTCCTGAAAACTGGCCTCACATTCCTCAGTCCAATTGAACTTGGTGTCCTTCTTTAACAACTCCGTCATTGGCTTTGCAATCTTCTAGAAATTCTCAATGAACCTCCGGTAGTATCCTGTGAGTCCAAGAAAACTCTGGATCTCTCCAACTGTCATGGGTGCTTCCCAATTTGTCACGGTTACAACTTTGTTGGGGTCTACTGCTATTCCTTCTCCGGATATAACATGTCCAAGAAATCCAACTTCCTTCAGCCAAAACTCACACTTGCTGAACTTGGCATATAACTGATGTTCCCTGAGCTTCCCAAATACCAAACGCAAATGTTCCTTATGTTCCCCTTCATTCTTCAAGTAGACCAGAATATCATCAATGAACACTATGACAAACTTATCCAAAAACTCCATAAACACCTTGTTCATCATGTTCATAAAGTAGGCAGGTGCGTTAGTCAGGCCAAATGACATAACGGTATACTCCTATAGCCCATACCTTGTGGTAAAAGTTGTCTTAGGTATGTCCTACTCTCGAATCTTCAACTGGTGATAACCTGATCGCAGATCGATCTTGGAAAACACCTTATCTCCTTGCATCTGATCAAACAAATCATTGATCATCGGCAGTGGGTACTTGTTCTTGATCGTTACTTCATTTAATCCACGATAATCAACAACCATCCTTAACGATCAATCCTTCTTCTCCACTAGAAGTACTGGTGATCCCCAAGGTGACGAGCTTGGGCGGATATATCCCTTATCCAGTAACTCCTTAATCTGCTTCTTAATTTCCTCTAAATCCTGTGCAGGCATCCTGTACGATCTCTTAGATATTGGCCCGGTGCCTGGCAAAAGCTCTATCAAAAACTCTATGTCTCTATCCGGTGGCATGCCTAGCAACTCTTCTGGAAATACATCCAGAAATCCCTTCACCACTGGTATTTCCTCCTGTACTACTCCCGATAAGCAATTTACTTGAGTCCTATTCGGCACATGCCGGGATACATACCTGATCCTTCTTCCTTCTGGGGTGGTGAGTAAAATTGTCTTACTGGCGCAATCGATGTTTCCTCCGTACATCGATAGCTAGTCCATACCCAGAATCACATCCAAACCTTGCGATTCCAAAATTATCAGATCGGGGGGAAAACATGCCTACCTATGGCCAATGGCATCTGAAAACATCCATGGTTTGCCATATACTCTGCTCCGGGTGAGGTTACTAACATGGGTGTCTTAAGTACTCTAGTGGGCAGGTTATACTTATCCACAAATCCCCTTGATATGTATGAATGAGATGCACCAGTATCAAAAAGAACGACTGCAGTAAATGACTTAACCAAAAACTTACCAATTACTGCATCTGGCTGGGCTTCAATCTCCTCCACATTAACCTGGTTCACTTGTCCCCTGTTGAAAGGGTTGGGCTTCTTCCCAGAGCTTCCATTGCCATTTCTAGTCTTAGCTTTAGGACATTCATTGGCGTAATGTCCAGTCTTCTGACACTTGTAGCAAGTAACGTGGCTTAGATCCTTCTTGGTGGGTGTTACCGGGTTGGAACGGTTCTGTCCGCTACTTCCTCCATTACCATTGCCGTTCTTGGGGCCACTATGATTGTGCGAACTTCCTCCATTATGAGTGTGGCCTCCATGGTTATGAACAAGTCCTCCCAAATTCGGGGTGAAACGGGGTCTGTGCTGGGCTCCAGAATTATACTTCCCTTGTGCATACTTCCTCTTGCGGCTGTCAATCTGCTGCTGCTTCCCTTCAAGCATGAGAGCTCTATCCACCAACTCCTGGTAGTTATTGAAATTTGCTACCATCAACTGCATGCTCAGCTCATCATTCAGTCCTTCCAGAAACTTCTTCTTCTTAGCTGCATCCGTAGCAACGTCATCTGGGGCATAACGTGCTAACTTACTAAACTCATCCACATACTGGCCAACAGTGTGTCCTCCTTCGCGTAAGTTGCGAAACTCACGCTTCTTCATGGCCATAGCTCCTACTGATACATGGGCAGTACGGAAAGCCTGCTGGAACTGATCTATGATAATGGCTATAGGATAAGTGACAGTGTAATTTTCCCACCATGAGGCTGCTGGTCCATCCAATTGATGTGCGGCAAAATGCACCTTCTCAGCATCTGTGCATCCTGCAGTGGTTAACTCCCTTCCAATCCTGCGGAGCCAATCATCTGCAACTATCGGCTCGGTGCTACTGGAAAACACCGATGGCTGCAACCTCAAAAAACAGGCTAAGTTGTCAACTGCTGCTGGTGGTGGTGGGTTGTTGTTGTTGTTGTTGTTGTTGTTGTTGTTGCCTTGGTTCTGAACTAACAACTGCATCAGGGTATTCTTCTGCTGGATCAACTGAGTGAGCTCCAGTGGAAAGGTAAATCCGGGGTCACGTCTCGGAGGCATATGAGGGTTTAGAGAGAATTGAATAGAATAGAATGAGGTCTAGTGAGAAAACACTACCCATATGCACATGAGACAAACACAATCATATCACTCAATCAATCAAGCAAGGGCATACAATCAATCTAGATCTGTTGTTACAAAGTGCTTGGACTATACTATTTACATGGTAGACTACTACTACTGTTGTGGTGGTCAACTAGAAATATTGATCAGTCGAAGACTCCATGACATCTGCTCCAGCTTCATCAACATAGTCATCATCGCTATCGCCAGGGTCCGAGTCGGTGTCGTCGATGATGATGTAGTCCTCCAGACGAATCTCCTTGGGTTCTTCGTCTTCTCCTCCTGGTGCGGGGTCTCCCATGAATACTCCTAGCTTCCTTTCCAGATCGTCATTCCTCTCCACTAGTATAACGATTTCCTCCTCATAATCTTCACGAGTAGCCTTGAGTTCTTCTTCAAGCTCCGTGATCCTGGTCATCGCCTTCTTCAGATCTATCATTCATGCGCACATCTAGTTCTCCTGGTGGCGAATATACTGGTTTAACTCCTGGATGAAAGCTGCAATGGATCTATCCTTCCTGGTGCTGATCATCTCCCATTGCTCATCTCGGCGCCCACAAATCTGGTAGATAGTATCCTTGAGATCCTTGTGGTAAACTTCTCCAATGCGTCCCATGGTGATGTGGGCTGCCATACTCTTTCCTAGACTCTAGGTTGGTGCATCGAAAGAAAACTCTATCGGCTAAGTGACTGGCGAGAATGTCCTTCCTGGAACTTGAACTTGAATCATCCAGCGCTCCTCTTCTGGTAAAGTGGCATTGTAAGTCCCGGTGAAGCTTGGTATTCCAATGTTCATGTACCTAGTGACTTCCTTCAAGTGTCTTCCAAAAGGGGCGTCTTCATCCAGTTGCGCAAACTTGTTCCTTGCGTCCGCCATCCTAAAGAGTAGAAAAATGAGAGGAGTTAGAAATGAGAAGAGAATAGTGATCTAGGGCTTTAGCTTAGTGGTCGTGTCCTACAGTCAGCGTGTGCTCTGATACCATCTTTGTAGCGACCAAACCTCAAACAGTCTGATCTCTATGTATAAGTGTCATCCCTGGATCGGTAATGCTGACACACACAGTACTTGAAGGATTTATAATAGAGTGGCAATCACACACTTATTACATCGAATGTCTCAAAAGAGAACTTATTACAATAAATATGGCTTAAGGCCTTCTAATACGATAACAGCGGAAGGCTTGGAAGATAAAGTGAGTCCATCAACTCCAACAGCATCACTGAGTGAAAGACCACGACCTAAGGCTCCTTACTCATCGTCTGAAAAGTCTGCAACATGATACGTTGCAGCCCGAAAATGGATCAACACATAGAATATGCTGGCAAAGTAACACAAGAGAGTAATGAACAGAATTAAAGCTATCACTATATGCATATATGGCTGGTGGAGGCTGTATGGTTGATATGTTTTTGCGTAAAGCCATTTTCCCTACTGCAAAGGAATAAATTTTATTTAACTATCATGGTAGTTGTTAAACATTGAGAAGGTTCACCCAACTCAATCCCAACTAAAAGTATTCATCATTAAACCAAATCAAATTATATTAAGAGTGATGAGATCCACATGATAATCCAAGAACTAGATACTCAATATGTCCATAACCGGGGACACGGCTAACCATATTAGTTTATACACTCTGCAGAGGTTTGTGCACTTTTCCCCACAAGACTCGATCTCCTCCGTTGGTGTTCTCGCACTACATTATATTTGAGAAACGGATGACCGAGACACAGACTTTCCTAAGAGGTCCCCTTAACTGATAGATAGGTTAGTACACCTACAATCCCCTACATCTGCTAGCCCATCATGGAAAGGTTTCCCACAACTTACTCAACTATGCCAGAGCCCATAGTGGCATGTGGCTGCACATGGAAGTTTCCAGTATGAATAATATTATGATCTCTTTGAGCCTGGGTGGCGGTCCATAGGAAAATCACACGGTACCCCGGGATTTCCAAAAATACAGGCAATCACTGGATACCCCAGGTGCCTCAATCTACCCAGATGTGTATTAAAGTTGCCACCTTAAGTTGAATCACTAATTAACATCTCACAGCTGTCATGAATACACTCGAACCCAATCCAGGTCTACTAGCATAGCATAGCAATATAAGCAACGTAGAAGTAACTCCCAGGGTTTGATAATAAATATGTGAATAGGTTCTACCTCATCTACTTCCCAAACCCCACAATTTAATTCAGATCCTAACCATGCATTGTTTGAGGGTTCATCTAATGCAACAAAACTGGGTAGTAAGAGGTATGATCAAAGTGTTACTTGCCTTGCTGATGATCCGCGAAACCTAGAGACTCGATGTAGCATGCTTTGCACTCCGGGTACTCTATCGCAATCAAACAAGCATACAATAAGCAATCAAGCAAAACCATGGGTAAAACTCAAATAAGAGATCTAACCAGAAAGTTCAACTTAAGAACTCCGTTTGCAAAAAGAATCAAATCAAACGAAGCAACAAAACTCAAACGGCGAGAGAAACAAGCTTCATTTACTAATCAGGACCTAGGTCAAATTTTACAGTAGGAAAAACTTGTTTAAGTTGGTTAAACGGAAAGAGGGTTTCGAGACGAAACTCTAAGCGCTTAAATCGCCCGATTCCGATAAACGAGCGAAAAGTTATACTAGAATGAAAACCGGATCAGGAATCGCAATCGAAAATAATCGCGAAAAAATCCGAGAAAAATAAAAACTGACGAACAGGCTAACGAACGAACGTTCGCTGTCTGCGGCTAAAGGGTGAAAACCATTCGTAAAACCGAACGTAAAAACAGGCGTTCGCTAAATAACTAAACCGAAAAAATAAACCGAACCAGATCTAAAAAAACGGATGTAGGGTTTAGGAAATAAAACCGATCAGTTTTTAAAAAAAATGGCGGCTACCTCGAACTCCGGCGGGGTCCTGCGGCGGCGGCGGATTCCGGTGCGGTAGCGCGGCAGCGGCGAGGCGGCGGGGTGGTGCGGCGGCGCGGGCGGCGAGGCGGCGCAGCGGCGGGGCGGCGACGGCGCGCTCGCGGTGGCGGATCGGGAGGCGGCGGGGCTAGGGTTTCGGGTGGGCTGGGGGGCTCGGGGGTCTCGGGCTTTAAAGGGGGCCGGCCTAAGGAAACCTGGCCGAGTACGGCCCTAAGTCAGTTGACTTTTTTTTAAATAATTTCGATGTGCAGAAAAAAAGAAAAGAAAATACTAAGCTGACTCCAAAAATACCGAAATAAATTTTCCCCGTCCTTTAAAAATAAGCCGGACAAGGTGAACATTTATTTGTGCCTAAAATGCAAATTCGAAAACCGCATATTTTTCCTAATTCAAATAAAATAGCGACAAAACTCTGAATAAAAACCTTATTTGATTTTAATATTAAATCTCTGATATTTCTTTATTTTGAGGAAGTCATTTTATCCCCTCTCTTTTATTTTTAATAAAAGAAATATTTCAGAGAAAAATAATTAAAATCAAACGATCCTCTTTTCATAATTCGGGAAAAACTCAAATATGAAAATAACGAAATCCCCAACTCTCTTCGTAGGTCCTCGAGTTGCGTGAAATTTCTAGGATCAACCAAAATGCAATAAAACATGATATGCAATGATGATCTAATGTATAACATTCCAAATTGAAAATTTGGGATGTTACATGCACTCTAGTTTTGGTGCATGGCAAGTGGACTAGCATGGTCGACGTCGCACATGTCGGCGAAAGAAAGTATTATTTCCGATATCGAGAACGAGCATGGAAACCGAGCTCTTTTATACTATTCATTGTTTATTTCTGATGAAAGCTATTCTCTCCACACTTACGATGGAGGAGTGTGAAACACGGCAGCCCGGTGAACTTGCCCTGTGCGCAACTCCCTCCGTCCATGAAATATTGTACATATAGAGATTTACACATTGACCAAGAGGAACCAGAACTCCATGGCATAATTAACGCCCAAAAGTAGCAAACTTATGTGTGCATGCGACCATTGAGAGAAGAAGATTAAATGAAGGTTGTTGCATGCTATAATTAAGGATAGACATGCAGCCAATAGCTAGAGCACAAGTTGTTGCATTAGTCAATCAATAGTGATTAGATTAAAGGCTAAGTGCATTGGAAGTGTAGATTTACACTCTTTGTTGGAAAAAATTCTAATGCTAGATGTACAGTTTTTCATCGACCTAGGGAGTAGTTAATAGTAGTACTACTTGGCCTAGCGATCGATCAAACAATAGTCCACAATTATACATTAATGTATAGACGCGATGCATTCCAAGTTCAATTTTCATATAAAACTTAATGGCAACCTGCAAAAAACCTCTCGCATCTGTCCGCAGACACGGATGCGGGAGGCAGCCATCCAACACTAGCAGCATACAGTTTCGAAACAACTCAAACCAACTGTACGTAATTCGCGCAAACACGGCTGAAATGCATGCAAACCCAACCGGATTTCATACAAACTGAATGTAAACGGTTACATTTTGGAAATATTTTAACAAAAAGTTAATACCATGTGCATGTACTGTCGCGTGGAGCACCACTCGCATGACACAGAAACACTACACTAGGGAGAGGGTTTTTTTGGTGGACCAGGGCGGTTAGAAGCAGGCTTGGGAGCGGTACGGACTCCCGCATGGCCCACCTCACATTATCACCATATTTCTTGGAGCCCGCGCGTGGCGGCCGGCCGATCTCTTCTCCCACCCCGTCTCTCTCTTCTCAGCTAATGGTTGGCGGCGATTATATTTCGGCTATCATCGGTTTATTCAATTGTAGTCTCACATGTCAATGAAAATGCAAGACAACGCAAGTCCCCTATCGGGGGGGTGAACCGAACGTGACAGGTGTGCTTTAAGTGTGCCGCCTTTTCCTTTTGAACTTGCAAAGTGTAACATTTTCTACTCTTTTCTTTCGCTTTTTCGTGCGATCAATCGATAGAAATCCAGTACAAAATGATGAGGGCGGGGCTTTCCCGCGCGTTAGGTGGGCTAGTTGGGCCTAGTGGGTTTGAGTGATATGACGTGCTAAAGTGTCATCCAGTCTTCATTTGTGGTAGTAGTATTGCTGGTGCGGTAAGTTTTCTTGAAGAAGCGGATTCAACAAAGTCATGATGGTTCCCTCGTCCGATGACTTGAAGATCTTGTTAACTTGACTTGATGACTTGAAGATTTTTGTTTCCTGACATGACGACTTGTAGATTTTCTGAAACAAGGTGATGAATTGAAGATTGCTCACCACGCCTCCTGCGGATTGACAAGGACATGGACGGCATGGTAGAGCATCTCCACTTGTTCCAGTTTTTTGTAATCAAGTGTGTCCACACTTACGAGGGAGGAGTGCGAAACACGACGGATCTGATTTTGATCGAGGGATAACTGTTCCCTGCAAAATAATGGAGCAATGTAAGGGATTGTAGCATGATAGTTTTGAAGGAAATATGCCCTAGAGGCAATAACAAAGTTGTTATTTCATATTTCCTTATTCATGATAAAGGTTTATTATTCATGCTAGAATTGTATTGATCAGAAACTTAAATACATGTGTGAATACATAAACAAATACCGTGTCCCTAGTAACACTATAAAAAATACACTTCCGTGATGATACGTGTTTGTCACAGTAGGTCGCATTTTCTGTCATGCATGTACATCCATGACGATTTTATGATAGAATCAAGATAGTCATACATGTGCTGTCGTAGAAGTGTTCCATGACATTACCAAAATTATCATCACGGAAGTGTCCACTTCCATGACGATAAATCTCACATCACAGAAGTGCTTTCGTCAAGGGTGACCGACACGTGGCATCCACCATAACGGAATGCCGTTAAGCTATCGGGTCGGGTTTTGGATCCGATAACCCGTTAACAGCCCCGACCACTGGGGATTTTCCACGTGTAAAATCATCATTGGCTAGAGGAAACACATGTCGGCTCATCGTTGGGACAGATGTCATCTACTCATTGGACAGAAGGCGCCTATGATACGTCAACATGTGGCATGGCCCAACAGAGGACCATTCCTGTGAAAAGGTCGGCCCGTTTGACTTGGTCAAAAGGTGGCGGGCCGGCCCATGTAAAGCATGTTAATGGCATGTTCGATATAGCCCATTTACAGCCCGCTAACCCAAGGCCCGTTACGCCCTATCCGAATTAGGCCCAGTAGCGTCATCTGGGCACCCAATATGATTCCAGCCCGTTTTCACTTATGGCCCATGTATGGCCCATGACATCTTTCGGCCCATATGAGGCGCTATGTAACTCTTGGCCTATTAACGGCCCGTGGTGAAACTGGCCCGTAATGAACAGTGTATCACTTTACACCCATTAACGGCCAGTGGTGAAACTGGCCCATGATGAACAGTGTATCACTTTATACCCATTAATGGCCCGTTATTCCATTGGGCCGTTTCCAGCCCATGCTATCTTTCGGCCTTCTCAAAGCACATTTATTCTTGGGCTCATTTCCAGCATTCGTTTACTTATGGCCCGTTACTATCATTTTCTTCTTGTGGGCCAAATTCAGCCCGTGGTTACAGTCGGCCCATTTGTGGTCCGTTAATACGTTGGGCCGTTTTCATAGCGTCATCAAATATGGCCTATTAACGATGGCCCGTTATGGTCGGCCCATGAGCGGACGATTCCAACTCTAGCCCATTTACGGCCATAATGCGGCCTGTTATTGGCCCATGTTTGGCCAATCGATCATACTGCCCATATAAGGTCCATTGATGATACGGCTCGTAGAAGGCCCATTGTTTCTACGGCCCGTAGAAGGCTCATTGTTTCTACGGCCCGTAGAAGGCCCATTGTTTCTATGGCCCGTAGAAGGCCCACAATTTCTACGGCCCGTAGGAGGCCCAGTGTCACTACGGTAAATATTAGCCCATGGTTATTGCGGCCTAGTTTTAGAAAATAGGTTATTGCAGCCACTAGCAAACTGCGGAAAAAGAACTTCAATGACTACAAGCAAACAAATAAACAAGATAACAAGGAAATAAATAAGCAAGCAACTTACGCTAGGCTGTCACAGCTATCACACATATTACATCCACTGGGCATCAAAGTTCGCCACCAGTGCAAATAAATGCGCCGACGAAAGAATATACAAAACTGAGAGCACTTCAGAAGGCACTAGGCCTGGCCAGGTCGGGCCCCCCAAACAGCTGAAGAAGCTGAGTAGACCTCAGTTGTGTCAACGATAGATGCATCAACACTAGATTTAAGGCATGATGGTGCGCACGGCAGTCCTCTGACATCCTCATTGCATCTTTGACTTCAAGTCGGAGCTGAGCTGAAGCAAGCCTTTCTGCTTTCAGTTGAGACTGAAGAAGTCGAACTGATTGAGGCAGTGACTACACAGAGGTTGTCTCACACCTGCTGGTGAGTAGCTTCAACTCACTGTCTTCATCAAGACAGGACCTTGGGGTCATCTCGCTGTCCTGAAGATGGTTTGGCTCACTATCTTCCCTAAAGTTCTGCCTGGCGTAAGAGATACGAGTCTGAAAGAGAAACAAGGAGACACGTAACAGGTTTCACAATTATATAAGCAAATAAATGGATCTGTTCTGCATAAGGAACATGTTTTTACAACTATAATTTGAAACTGGTAGTTGTTGCAAGCATCCAATTTGATGTAAACAACAAAGCAAACAAAAGTGGAGGAAATGATGCCTATCCAAATCTATACTAGAACAAAGTTTGAAGGCTTGAGAAGGATGAACTTACATTACATGTTAACACGAGCTGAACAAAGCCCTTCTCCATGTTGATGGAAGGATAATTCAATAAATTCCCCAAAGAAAATTCTTTATAAGCGTTGCCATTACTCTACATTTTTCAAAGAGTAAATATAGATCAAATAATATTGGAAGAAACAGAGGATAATGAAGCTCAAGTGCAGACTGATGATACATAATCAAATAGCAATTAATTAAGTACAGCGTTACAAGGCAAAAGGGAGAGAGGTACTGACAAGAGCAATACAGAGCCCATTATTGTTTTGAGATCGTATGATCCTTTGAGCAAGGAGATTCATCTGAAATTAGTTTTCATACAGGAGAGAAGGTAAGGCACAAGCAGAAATTTAGGAGTTCAAATTTTGAATTGATATCATAGACAGTACCTGATGCTGGGCTCCCAGCAGTTCTAATAGGGGTTTGGCCACTGGAGTAGGGGTAAAGTGTGGTATAGTTGGGCATGTGTTTTCTGTGGTTGCTGATCTATCTGATTTAACAGGTATCACTAACTTTTCCAAATACCTAGTTTGTACTCCTTGAGGATCTGCACTCACCCTCTTCCTTTTGGACATCTATTACGAAAGAACAACATTTGACTGGAAAAACATAGTGTGACGACACATGGAGTAGGTACAGAAAATGGATAGGTATGGCATATACTCATATATGATGCTTAAACTAAGCAGATGGTGTAACAAAGTAGAAGTAATGCAAGAGGTCAGATGCAAAATATGTGCGACCAATACAACTTTGCAAAGTTAGAGCAAGCACCTTGATGGGTGAATAAGATAGGCCATCCTCCACCATGCCAAGTTTGTTAGTCAGTGGATCGTTCCACAATATTCCTCTCGTGCACCCATTCTCATATTCATTTTGATAATGTTCAATATCTGACATGCATGAAAACATAAAACAAGTGAGATTTTCTTTGTAATGCAGAAGTGATTCTAATCCAATACTGCCTCCCTGTAAACCCCTTTGTGCTATCTCTGCAATTCTTTTAAAAGATGCCATGCACGTTGTAATTTGTTGTGTGCATTAATATAATGTGGCCTACTACTCAAAATATGAGAGCTCCAGAAGTGATGACACTTCGCAGATGATAGCTTCAACATATAGTAAAGAAGAACAAGTCAACCTGACCTGACAGATTCAAAATATACTAAGGGAGAACAACTCGACCTGACTAGTCGACCGCAAGAGAAGAGTATCATCTTAAAGAAGAGCAGAAGAGCAAGCAGATTGAAGATATTACAAGTCTTTCAGTACAATGTCGGTTGGCCACCCATGATGAACCAGAGCGCACAGAGAAATACTATTCTTTCCGGTCTCTCCATATGTGGCTCACATGCATTTCTAAACTAAAGTAGGAACATTTAGCTAACCAATTAAACATCTCTCAATTTTACTAATATCAGCAATAATATCAGATATGAATTTGTACAACTAAGCTTGTTTAGCTCGATGGGTGGAGCAGTGCTATTACGACACGAACCACGTAGGCTGATTGTGGTCATCATAAAATGGGGAAAACATAAGCATGATGAGTACAGTGTTGACCGTGGCAGTGGGATGGCAGATCTGAAGCTGCAAACCGCGCAAAGAGTAGTTAGCAACCGATGTTTGCTTTGAAATAACAACTAAGATTTGGTATGGACAAGAAAGTACGGTCAACAAGTGAGAAAGAAATGCAATTATGCTGTCTCTTTATATGTCGCGACATGCATTTGGAAACTCAAGTGGGACGTTTAGCTAACCAATTAAGTGTGTCGGTTAACTAATATCAGTATCATATCACAATAATATTTGAACAACTAAGCTTTCGAATTCTGAGTGTTGTGTTGTTTAGCTTGAAGGGTGGAGTAATGCTAGTACGACAGAAAGCACCTAAGAAGATCATAGTAGAGTAGATAAAAGGGGAAAACCCTACGCATCAAGAGAAAAATCAGGAAAGTGGAACTAGCTGGACCAGTGGGTGGCGCACATGCTTTTCGAAACGAATATAGGAACATTAGGTGACCAATTAAACGTTCTCTGTTTTAGTGATATGAGCATCATATCAGATTCGTATTTCAACACGTAAGCTTTGGGTTGAGGTCTTGAGGAGTAGTGCTAGCACGACACGAAGCACCTACGATGATGGTAGTGAATATAAAGGGGGGAAACCATAAGCTTTACGAGTATAGTGCCCGTTCCATGGTGGATCTGAAGGTGCAAACCGGACAAAGCTACTTCGCAACCAATGTTTGCTTTCAACTAGCCACTACGATTTGGTACAGACAAGAAAAGTACAAAAAACAAATTACGATCTATTTTCCGGGTGAGATCAATAACTTAAGAACATATGGAAGAGTACCACCTCTCTTGTGACGCCGTGTAGGCCTATGCTGATACGTTGAGGGTGCTGCGGGTGCGATGGCTGTCGGCGGCAGGGAAGAAGACTTTAGATGGCAGACGGCTGGGTCGGGGGATATATCCTGTTGCCGTGGACGAGGCAGTCGTATGAGCGGCAACAGCAAGGTGGACGACGGCGCCGATGAAGCGAGAGGAGGCGATGAAAGGATCCTGGTCCAGCACCGTGGATGAGAGACGTCCATCTCTTGCAGTGGACGACGGGGTAGGGGTAGCGGCTCCGGCATGGTGGAGGATGTGGTGGCGGACGGAGGAGGCTGGCCGTAGTGCGGAGGTTGTCGTGCCGCCGGCGGTGCATGAATGGGGAAATGGAGGGGAGGGGGATCTCAAACTTTGGTACGCGCTTCTCTGAAATGGGGGAAATTTACGAAATTATCCCCCATTTAAAATTTCGAACATCGCATCGGTTGGGGATAGGACGGTAATCTCGCATCTCCCAAATATTTGCCGGTAACTATTTCGAGCGAGGAGAGGGTGTTTTGCCGCCCACGGTTGGCGCCCATGGTTTATGAACAGGGCTGATAGGTAGGGCGGTTGTTTCACGTCTGATGGAAGTTACACATCTGCCCCTATTTAAAATATTAGCCTACATTGATTTTGGACGAGGAGAGTTTTTTTGCCGCCCACCGTGTATGAATGGGGAAATGGAGGAAGAGACACATGTCTTTCGGACGAGCTTGAATCAAATGTGTTTTACCTCCCACGTTTGGCGCCCACCGTGTCTGAATGGGCTCAGAGGACGTCGTGTCATGTCTGATTGAAGTTACTAGTCTACCCCTATCGACAGCAGTGTAAATCCGGTCGATAAGGATGTCAAGTGTCAGGGGTAGACAGTAATTTCTATCTCGCAAACACTTGCTTCGGGAAGCCCACAAATTATAGTGGGTGTTTAGCCGCTTCATCCAAAACTTGGGAGAATTAGCATTCACGTTTGCCCTGGGACCTGGCAAACTAAATTCAAATCCAATTTGTATTCGACTACGAATATCCACAGATAATTATACGTTTTGTTATTTATTTCTTCAAAACCACAACAAAGATTTATTCCACCTTTATATATGATTATGATTTAGAAATGTCGTGATCTTCGAATTCAGTAGGTTGGATACACTCTGAGTCAAATAGTTATTTCATCCAATACAATATGCTCACATGAAGAACAGTTCACCTTATGTCAATCAGACAAGTACTGAGGATTACCTCGCCTAAAAAATTCGGATCATTACAACACATGGACAACATAGGGGGTCTTGCAACATAACCCATTCAGAGACATGACACAACATGCAAGTACAATAATCTAATGACAATTTCAAGTGGTATCTAAAGAAGAACCGAGATTACCTTGGGCTTCAGATAGCAGAAACAGCAGGACCTCCTCCGTCTTCATATGCAACATTCTTACTTCCTCCATTTCTTGGGTTGCTTGCATAATGCGTGCCGCTAATTCCGTAATTTCCAGCCTCAAGATAAAGATTACCTCATTCATGGCAGCCACACCATCTCTTTCTGCCTCTAGTAGAGCCTCAAGCACTATAATATTTGTGCTTAAACTGCTCTCCGGCAGTGTTGCCTCTGAACTGCTACCATCTGGTAACATGGATGGTGCACTGCTTCCACAAATAGATTCTGGGGTTGTACATTGTGTCCTAGTGTGAACGGCATCCTGAAAGGTTTCCGCTGGACATCAGTAAGAGATAGTTATCGTATGATCCAGGCAGTAAGCTTACATGGTAAATGACAGACGAATTATTGCCGAGCATGGAAAACTATATTTAAATGGTTCGAAGCAGCATCAGCCGAAAAGAAATTAAAATGGTAAGATGAAACTAGGGATAAGTGGCAAATAAACAACATCCACCAGTCCCATCTAGTTAGTTTTTGCTACCTCCCTAGTTCATTTTCCTCAAGAAATAAAAACTCTTTTGAACTATCATACCACTAGTGGACTTTAATCGGGATTAAACGGGACCCAGTTGACATCCCTAGTTGAAAGGGAGTGTACAACCGCTATATTTAAGTTGCCAAGGCATCTAAGCAGTTGAAATAATCTGAGAAAGCACTTAATAGTGTGGCCTCATATAAACTACGAAGACAGTCTTGTGATGAAGTTGAGAGGAAAAGTTAAGGACTCAAATGAAATAGGCATGCATTTCTTTACGATAGTACAGCAGGCACTGCTAACATATTGGCCAACTCAGGTATCGCGTAACAACAATTAAGCATTCGAATCAAGCAATACAACAAAGCAGACAACTGAACTATTTGTAATTTGGTAGGATTACACGTTGAGGGCACAAGGCAAGAAAGCAGCCCACTCGCATTACATTTCACATGTACGAAAACACACTGGCTTACCATATGTTGCTGTGAAGCCTAGCTGTTGTTGCAATGTTCTTTGAAGATATCGTTAGCATCCCGTGGTTGCAAATGTAGTTGTTGTAGTTTATTCTGCACCATCTATTTAGGTAAAATTAATTTTAATCGCATGCACTGGTCCGAATTGATCATTAATGGTTCATCTAAACTAATGAAAGAAGGGTGTGTGCATACACGACAATATATCTGCTTCCCTCTCTTTTTATGCTTGTTCGAGGTGCCAGCCCCAAAAGAACAAATATTTTGCTTGATGGGGTTGGCAACTCCATAATTAATAGAAGCATCAAATTAGTCATGCAACTTGGGAAGATCAAGAACACACAAACAAGTAATGAACAGAGGCTCAGAGCAGTGATGTAATAGCTAGCATCAGAAAATGTAGGGTAAAACGAACAAAAAGCAGCGGCACCACATGCTAGTTTGCTGATGTGTAATTAAGCATAGAGAACATTAAGCAGTCTGATGGAACCAACAGGTGGCATTGATTGATACGTCTCCGTCGTATCTACTTTTCCAAACACTTTTGCCCTTGTTTTGGACTCTAACTTGTATGATTTTGAATGGAACTAACCCGGACTGACGTGTTTTCAGCAGAATTACCATGGTGTTGTTTTATGTGCAGAAAACAAATATTCTCGGAATGACCTGAAACTCCACGGAACATCTTAGAAAAAACAATAAAAAATCCTCGCCAAAGATGAAGCCCTTCTCACGAGGGTGGGGGGCGCCCCCCTAGGGCGCGCCCCCTACCTCGTGGGCCCCCTGTTGCGTCTCCGACTCCAACTCCACCTCCATATATTGAGTTTCGATGAGAAAAAAATCAGAGAGAAGAAATCATCGCGTTTTACGATACGGAGCCGCCGCCAAGCCCTAAAACCTCTCGGGAGGGCTGATCTGGAGTCCGTTCGGGGCTCCGGAGGATCCGTCGCCATCGTCATCATCAACCATCCTCCATCACCAATTTCATGATGCTCACCGCCGTGCTGAGTAATTCCATCGTAGGCTTGCTGGACGGTGATGGGTTGGATGAGATTTATCATGTAATCGAGTTAGTTTTGTTAGGGTTTGATCCCTAGTATCCACTATGTTCTGAGATTGATCCTCCATCACCAATTTCATGATGCTCACCGCCGTGCGTGAGTAATTGCATCGGTAGGCTTGCTGGACGGTGATGGGTTGGATGAGATTTATCATGTAATCGAGTTAGTTTTGTTAGGGTTTGATCCCTAGTATCCATTATGTTCTGAGATTGATGTTGCTATGACTTTGCTATGCTTAATGCTTGTCACTAGGGCCCGAGTGCCATGATTTCAGATCTGAACCTATTATGTTTTCATGAATATATGTGAGTTCTAGATCCTATCTTGCAAGTCTATAGTCACCTACTATGTGTTATGATCCGGCAACCCCGAAGTGACAATAATCGGGACCACTCCCGGTGATGACCATAGTTTGAGGAGTTCATGTATTCACTATGTGCTAATGCTTTGTTCCGGTTCTCTATTAAAAGGAGGCCTTAATATCCCTTAGTTTCCAATAGGATCCCACTGCCACGGGAGGGTAGGACAAAAGATGTCATGCAAGTTCTTTTCCATAAGCACGTATGACTATATACGGAATACATGCCTACATTACATTGATGAATTGGAGCTAGTTCTGTGTCACCCTATGTTATGATTGTTACATGATGAACCGCATCCGGCATAATTATCCATCAGTGATCCGGTGCCTACGAGTTTTCCATATACTGGTTTACGCTTATTTACTTTTCCGCTGCTACTATTACAATCACTACAAAATACCAAAAACATTACTTTGCTGTCTTTACTTTTGTTGCCGCTACCACCACTATCATATTACTTTGCTACTAAACACTTTGCTGCAGATACTAAGTTTCCAGGTGTGGTTGAATTGACAACTCAGCTGCTAATACTTGAGAATATTCTTTGGCTCCCCTTGTGTCGAATCAATAAATTTGGGTTGAATACTCTACCCTCGAAAGCTGTTGTGATCCCCTATACTTGTGGGTTATCAAGATAAATTTCTGGCGCCATTGCCGAGGAGCATAGCTCTATTCCTTGAGTCACTTGGGATTTATATCTGCTGGACACTATGAAGAACTTGAGAGATCCAAAAACCAAGATCTATCCCTCAACTACGAGGGGAGGTAAGGAACTGCCATCTAGCTCTGCACTTGATTCACCTTCTGTTATGAGTAAGTTTGCGACACCTACATCTGCTTCTTCTATTCGTTCTGATATGTCGCATGTTATTGATGATGCCACTTCTGCTATGCATGATACTTATGATGAAGCTGCTTCTATGCCTGATACTACTGTGGCCCTTAGTGAATTTCTTGATGAACAAATTGCTAGGGCTAGAGAAAAATAAATTATTGAATCTGAATACGATGATGATAGTGATGATGAAAATATGCCTGTTATTCCTGAGGGTTATCTTTTTGATATGGAATCTTCTACCGCTATTTTTGCTTGCAAAGATAGATATGAGCTTAAGAGGTTATTAATTAAATGGAACAAAGAATCACTTAGAGATAAAATGAGACCTGACCCCGCTTTTGCTACTTCACCTATTTGTGTTCCTGATAAGGATTATGAATTCTCTGTTGATCCTGATATAATTACTTTGGTTGAATCTGATCCGTTTTATGGCTATGAATCTGAAACTGTTGTGGCACATCTTACTAAGTTAAATGATATAGCTGCCCTGTTCACTAATGATGAGAGATTGCGTTACCTTTATATACTCAAAATATTTCCGTTCTCATTAAAGGGTGATGCTAAGATATGGTTTAATTCTCTTGATCCTGGTTGTGTGCGTAGTCCCCAGGATATGATTTATTACTTCTCTGCTAATTATTTCCCTGCTCATAAGAAACAAGCTGCTTTGAGGGAAATATACTACTTTGTGCAAATTAAAGAAGAGAGTCTCCCACAAGCTTGGGGGAGGCTTCTCAAGTTACTTAATGCTTTGCCTGATCATCCTCTTAAGAAACCTGAAATACTTGATATCTTTTATAATGGACTAAACGATGCTTCCAGAGATTACCTGGATAGTTGTGCTGGTCCTCTTTTCAGGGAAAGAACACCGGATGAAGCTGAAATTCTATTGAATAATATGTTGACAAATGAAAATAATTGGGCACCTCCTGAGCCAACTCCTGCTCCAATTACTGAGCCTATTCCTAAACCAACTATGAAGAAGAGAGGTGTTCTATTTCTCAGTCCCGAAGAAATGCAAGAGGCAAAGAAATCTATGAAAGAAAAAGGTATTAAAGCTGAAGACGTTAAGAATTTACCTCCTATTTAAGAAATACATGGTCTTAATATACCGCCTGTTGAAGAAACATATGATCTTAATTGTTTATTTACTGAAGAACCTCCTGATCCCGATATTCCGACACAGGTAGTAAAGGTAAATTCTCTCTATAGATATGATAAAGCTGAAGTCCCTCCTACTAAAATTGCTAGTCAATGCTTGGATGAGTTTGATAACTTTATGTATAAGCAAGACGACTTCAATGCTTATTTTGGTAGACAATTAAAAGAAAATGCTTATATGATTAGACGATTGGACGATTATATGGCTGATATTAAAGGTGAACTTAAACTTGTTAGCAAACATGCTTCTATGGTTACCACTCAAGTAGAACAAGTACTTAAGGCTCAAAAAGAAGTGCTTGATGAAATGAATAGTAAGAAAAATTATTATGCTGTTAGAGTGGCTACTAGAACTGGTAGAATGACTCAGGAACCTTTGTATCCTGAAGGCCACCCTAAGAGAATCGAGCAAGATTCTCAAAGAAATAATATTGATGTTCCTAGTTCTTCTAAAAAGAAGAAGAAGAAGAAGAAAAATGATAGAACTGTGCAAACTTCTAGTGAATCTATTGCTGAACCACCTGATAATCCAAATGATATTTCTATGTCTGATGCTAAAACACAATCTGGTAATGAACATGAACCTAGTAAAAATATTAATGATGATGTTCATGATGATGCTCAACCTAGTAATGATAATGATGTAGAAATTGAACCTGCTGTTGATCTTGTTAACCCACAATCAAAGAATCAACGTTATGATAAAAGAGACTTTGTTGCTAGGAAACATGGTAAAGAAAGGGAACCTTGGGTTCAGAAACCTATGCCTTTTCCTCCGAAACCATCCAAGAAAAAGGATGATGAGGATTTTGAGCGCTTTGCTAAAATGATTAGGCCTATCTTTTTGCGTATGAGATTAACCAATGTGCTCAAAACAAATCCTTATGCTAAATATATGAAGGATATCATTACTAATAAAAGAAAGATATCGGAAGCTGAAATTTCCACCATGCTTGCTAATTATACTTTTAAGGGTGGAATACCAAAGAAACTTGGAGACCCCGGAGTACCTACTATACCTTGCTCCATTAAAAAGAATTATATTAAAATTGCTTTATGTGATGTTGGAGCCGGTGTTAGTGTTATGCCTCTCTCTTTATATCATAGACTTGACTTGAATAAGCTGACACCTACTGAAATATCTTTGGAAATGGCTGATAAATCAACTGCTATACCTGTCGGTATTTGTGAGGATGTGCCTGTTGTGGTTGCAAACGTTACTATTTTAACGGACTTTGTTATACTTGATATTCCCGAGGATGATAGTATGTCTATTATTCTTGGAACACCTTTTCTTAATACTGCAGGGGCTGTTATTGATTGCAACAAAGGCAATGTCACTTTTCATGTTAATGGTAATGAGCATACGGTACACTTTCCGAGGAAACAACCTCAAGTTTATAGTATCAATTCTATTGGGAAAATTCCATCGATTATATTTGGAGGTTTTGAATTTCAACTTCCTACTGTCAAGAAGAAATATGATATTCTTATTATTGGGTATGTGCATATCCCCGTTGAGGTAACTTAGTGTTATTCGAAATTTCTCTGATTTCATGATTATCGGAATGAGTTTGTTAACAAGACTTGATCAACCTTGTTAGTGGATTTTTTTGATGAGCATGAGATGGATGAAACTAGAAGCACAAAATCTTCTGTACCACACTTTTACTTTTTGTTATTTATATTAAATAAAGTAAAAATAGTATTTTCTGTCTGTTTCCTGACTTATCTGTGCAATATAAAAATATCCCGAAAATAAAAGTCCCCAGAATGCCATGCCAATTTAATATGATTTTTTCGAGAATATTTGAGGATTTACTGTGCGAAAATTATCGGTGGGAGGAGCTACCACCTGGCCACGAGGGTGGTGGGCGCCCCCCCCCCCTATAGGGCACGCCCCCTGCCTCGTGGGCCCATGGTGGCCCTCCTCCACTTATCCCAGCACCCATCTTCTTCCTCGATCTCACACAAACCCGAAAAACCAACTCAAGCACGAGTTCCAGCCACTTTTGCTGTGATTTTCGATCTCCTTGCTCAAAGCACCTCTCTCAAAACTGCTTGGGGAGATTGTTCCTTGGTAGGTGACTCCTCCATTGGTCCAATTAGTTTTTGTTCTAGTGCTTTATTCTTCGCAAATTTGTGCTGCATAGGTGACCATGTTCCTGAGCTTGCATGTCAAATTTATATGGTTCCAAGTAGTTCTAATGCTTGATATAGGCTCTAGGCACTTGTAGGAGTAGTTGCTATCAGTTTTATTGAAGTTGGTTCACTTTTATTTTGAAGTTACTAAAAAATTCATAATTTTTTAGAAAATGATGAGGAGATTATTGAGGGGCTCATCGAGCCAAAGCTCGAAGGAAAAGGCCCCGAAGCCTAAGTATAATTTGCCACGCACCGCGGAGATTCGGGCATGTGAATGGCCTTCTGATGATTTCTTGAGAGCAGCCGGTATCTATGAAGATTTTCATGAATTGGCTCACAATGCAGGCCTCATCGCTTTCCTCCACGACCAATGCGATCAGTATCTCTTACTCACAAATACCTTTGTGCAAAACTTTCATTTTCATTCTAGGAACTCACCACCTACGGTGGAGTTTCATTTATATGATGAGCATAAGGAGATGTCACTTTATGAATTCTGTCGGATTTGTTTAGTCCCTTTTGAGGGCAAGACGGAAGAACCACATCATGATGATGTGGTTGGGTTTATTGATAATATCACTGTAGGAGAAACCAGGAAGGTTTCCGACGGACGAATCACTAGCATACATTTTCCTGTTTTGCGTTACTTTGCATTATTTGCTAGTCGTTGTTTAATTGGACGCGGAAATACTGGAAACGTTAGTATCCCTGATTTAATTATTCTGCTCCAAGGTTTATACAGTGATAACACTTTTAGTTTGGGCGGTATTATTGCTAGACGGTTAAATATGAACCGTACTAAGGGCCCCATCTTTGGAGGCATCTATGCCACACGCCTAGCCGCACATTTTAACATACCTATTAGGCATGCTGGGAAGGAAGAAAAGGTGCTTCCTCGTGTTTATCTAGATCATAAAAGTATGGTGGCACATGATTTTATTGTTAAAAATAGGGCAGGGGAGCTTAAATATCAATTGTTCTTTAATAAACATCATCCTGAGACTATTACCTTGCCTGCCCCTTCTTTGTTTGATTTGACTGCAGGCACGTACCTTGTTCCGTTGATGGCGATTCACGCCTATCGGAACCCTGCACCAGTCGAGGAGCCAGAACCTAAACCACAATTTGATCCTTCACGGCAGTCTAACTATCAGTGGGACCCGGAGATGATTGCCAGCCAGTGGCAATCGGAGCCTTCTTCTTCCTCATCACAGTACGACCCCAACAACTATTATTATGGATATCCGCCAGGCCAACCGTGGCCATAGACCAACTTAGGGCAAAATCCTTAGCTTGGGGGGAGTACGTATTTCTCACCGACATTACATTTATGTTCACACACACTCATTGCTAGATGTTGGTGCTCATACTTTTTCACTGTAATATCCATGCTAGTTTATTTTCTTTTTCCTGCTTTCTTCTTGTGTGTTTGTTAAACCTTAAGAAAAACCAAAAAAAATTAGTAGTAGTTTATTTTTCTGCTGTAGTAGTAATAATTAAAAATAAAACCCAAAATAATTTCCCGTTCTTCTTTTGCTTGTTGGGAGCTTTCCCGTGTAAATAGTTTTATTTCTTTTCTTTTCTTTGGGGGTTAGTAGGAGAAGACCATAATTAAATTGTTGAAGTGGCTCTTATATGCATCATTGTTGATTTAACCCAGAGCCCATATTGCCTTGTCTTCTCCTGTTTATTGAATGCTCGCAGATTCCAGCTTAGTCCAATGCACGTGCACTCTTATTATTGTTCACACTGTTTGCTCGTGCAAGTGAAAGGCAATTATGATGATATATGATGGACTGACCGAGATGAGAAAAGCTGGTATGAACTCGACCTCTTTTGTTTTTGTAAATATGATGAGTCCCTCATTCTTGATTCAGCTTATTATGAATAAACATGTTTGCAATAACAATTAGAGATCAGAGTTGCTTGTGACATGCTTGATTAGCTATGAGTTATAATGGTTTACCTTGTGTGCCAACATGCTATTGAGATGATTATGATGTGGTATGATGGGGTGGTATCCTCCTTTGAATGATTTAAGTGACTTGACTTGGCACATGTTCATGCATGTAGTTGAAACAAATCAACATAGCCTTCATGATATTTATGTTCATGGTGGATTATATCCTACTCGTGCTTGCATCCAATGTTTATTAATTTTAATGCATGTACATGGCTATTGTCGCTCTCTAGTTGGTCGCTTCCTAGTCTTTTGCTAGCCTTCACCTGTACTAAGCGGGAATACTGCTTGTGCATCCAATCCCTTAAACCCCAAAGTTATTCCAGATGAGTCCACCATACCTTCCTATATGCGGTATCTACCTGCCGTTCCAAGTAAATTTGTATGTGCCAAACTCTAAACGTTCAAATAAATATTTTGTTTTGTATGCTTGAATAGCTCATGTATCAACAAAGGTTGTCCTTATCTTCCCTGTTAGGCGGGTTATTCTCAAGAGGAGTGGACTCCGCTCCTCACTCACGAGAAAATGGCTGGTCACCGGGATGCCCAATCCCATGCTTTATGCAAACTAAATCAAAATTAATTGCAAACAAAACTCCCCCTGGGACCTGATATATGTTGGAGGCACTCGTTGTTTCGAGCAAGCCATGGATTGATGCTTGTTGGTGGAGGGGGAGTATAAACTTTACCATTCTGTTTGGGAACCGCCTATAATGTGTTTAGCATGGAAGATATCTCCATCTCTTAGTTGTTATGTTGACAATGAAAGTATACCGCTCAAAATACAATTTATCTCTATTTCAAAGCCGAGCTCTGGCACCTCTACAAATCCTTGATTCCCTCTGCGAAGGGCCTATCCATTTACTTTTATGTTGATTCATCACCCTCTTATTAAAAAGCACTAGCTGGAGAGCACAGCCGTCATTTGCATTCATCACTGTTAATTTATATTGGGTATGACTATGATTGGATCTCTTTTACCATGAATTACAATGTCTAGTCAGTCCCTGATCTTTAAAGGTGCTCTGCATTTATGTTTTGCGGGCTCAGAAAGGGCTAGCAAGATACCATCTTGTTATATCATATTATGATTGTTTTGAGAAAGTGTTGTCATCCGAGATTTATTATTATGACTTGCTAGTTGATTATGCTACTGATATGAGTAATCATGAGACCTGAGAATTATTGCAAATGTGGTTAGTTATGATTTATGCTGAAAACTTGAATGCTGGCTTGACATAGTTACAACAACAAGAGCAAACAGAGTTTGTAAAAGTTTTTCTTTCTTTCAGTTTGTCAACTGAATTGCTTGAGGACAACCAAGGGTCTAAGCTTGGGGGAGTTGATACGTCTCTGTCGTATCTACTTTTCCAAACACTTTTGCCCTTGTTTTGGACTCTAACTTGTATGATTTGAATGGAACTAACCTGGACTGGCGCTGTTTTTAGTAGAATTACCATGATATTGTTTTATGTGCAGAAAACAAATATTCTCGGAATGACCTGAAACTCCACAGAACATCTTAGAAAAAACAATAAAAAATCCTCGCCAAAGATGAAGACCAGGGGGCCCACACCCTTCTCACGAGGGTGGGGGGCACGCCACCCCTAGGGTGCGCCCCCTACCTCGTGGGCCCCCTGTTGCGTCTCCGACTCCAACTCCACCTCCATATATTGAGTTTTGATGAGAAAAAAAATCAGGGAGAAGAAATCATTGTGTTTTACGATACGGAGCCGCCGCCAGGGCCTAAAACCTCTCAGGAGGGCTGATCTGGAGTCCGTTCGGGGCTCCAGAGAGGGGGATTCGTTGCCGTCGTCATCATCAACCATCCTCCATCACCAATTTCATGATGCTCATCGCCGTGCGTGAGTAATTGCATCGTAGGCTTGCTGGACGGTGATGGGTTGGTTGAGATTTATCATGTAATCGAGTTAGTTTTGTTAGGGTTTGATCCCTAGTATCCATTATGTTCTGAGATTGATGTTGCTATGACTTTGCTATGCTTAATGCTTGTCACTAGGGCCCGAGTGCCATGATTTCAGATCTGAACCTATTATGTTTTCATGAATATATGTGAGTTCTAGATCCTATCTTGCAAGTCTATAGTCACCTACTATGTGTTATGATCCGGCAACCCCGAAGTGACAATAATCGGGACCACTCCCGGTGATGACCATAGTTTGAGGAGTTCATGTATTCACTATGTGCTAATGCTTTGTTCCGGTTCCCTATTAAAAGGAGGCCTTAATATCCCTTAGTTGCCAATAGGACCCCGCTGCCACGGGAGGGTAGGAAAAAAGATGTCATGCAAGTTCTTTTCCATAAGCACGTATGACTATATATGGAATACATGCCTACATTGCATTGATGAATTGGAGCTAGTTCTGTGTCACCCTATGTTATGACTGTTACATGATGAACCGCATCCCGCATAATTATCCATCACTGATCAGGTGCCTACGAGTTTTCCATATACTGGTTTACGCTTATTTACTTTTCCGCTGCTACTATTACAATCACTACAAAATACCAAAAACATTACTTTTGTTGTCTTTACTTTTGTTGCCACTACCACCACTATCATATTACTTTGCTACTAAACACTTTGCTGCAGATACAAAGTTTCCAGGTGTGGTTGAATTGACAACTCAGCTGCTAATACTTGAGAATATTCTTTGGCTCCCCTTGTGTCGAATCAATAAATTTGGGTTGAATACTCTACCCTCGAAAGCTGTTGCGATCCCCTATACTTGTGGGTTATCAGGCATCAGAACAAAACTAAAGCATATTAACTATATGTGCACTGGTGTGTAATTTAGCACATGTAACATGTTCACTGCCAGAAGTATGGCCCTATAGGTGCAAGCAGAATAACGCGTGTCATGAAAAACTGAATGATGCCCTGAAGAAATTCAAAGGTGCGGTGCTTATCCTTGGAAAGTGAACATAGGCGCCGGCCGTTGGATAATAGTACCTGATTCTCAGCGGCATATGGTTATCGTTGTCATACTTGATAGCTAAGGAACATCGATGGTGCTCGTGTTGCGGTTGAGTTTGGGCCGGCTGTCGCCGTCGCTGAAGCGGCTCCGGTGCTACGGTTGCGGCGCCTGTCGACATACAAGAAAGCTCATCTGTGGTAAGTGAACAGTTGCACGATAAATAGAAAAATTGAAGGAGTACAAATCAAAATAACCTGATGAGGCTGCGGCGTCGGTAAAGCAGGGCCGGTGGAGTTGAATATGGCGTCCGTGGATCGGGTCCGGTGCAGTGGACGTAGGCTTCGGCGGGCGTGTTGTACAGTGCTTTTCAGTGAGGCGGATCTGTTGGGGCGGACGAGGGCTTGTATGAAGGGCAGCGAAGGGGCAGACGAGGGAGTCAGTGAAGGGCCTACGCTGTGGTGGACGAGGGCGCCGGTTAAGCAGATCCGGTGCGGTGGACCATGATGGCGGTCAAGGAGATCTGGAGCGGTGGACAAGCTAGTCGCTGAAGCGGCTCCGGTGAAGTGATGAGTTGGCAGTTGGGGGTTCCAAGGTGCGGAAGGTAGATCCGGCGGGGTGTGAGGTCCACCGCTGCGGCGGAGGACTAGATTCGGCGGCTTGCCGTGGATGGGGGGTCGGGGAGGGGAAGGGGAAGGGCTCTGGGGAAGAATGTGGGGGCAAAGAGGGGAAAACAATGGAGTTACCAAAGCAGCCCTTTTCCGTTCATGTGGCAGGGGTAAAACAGGAATATCGCAGAGCTAAACTTTCGGCCGTGTGATATTTCGATGTGAGCGGGAAGTTTGAAAGCTCTTAGCGCCTAAAATTATAAGTATTCTGCTCTCGTACGGCCGACTATGATATCATGGCCGACAATTTGTTTGTTTTGCACGCAAAAAAATGTGCAAGTTTTGAAAATCAATGTCTCCAACTCGAAACTTAGATTGTCCATTCAATTCAAATATGGATCATTGAGCTACTACAAGCAAATACCATCATACGGTCCAATTCAAATGAAATTCCAAATGTGTTTATCCTAAATATGATGACAAAAGCAAAAATGTGTATGTGTATGAATAAAGTGGATGATTATAAAGTTTGAACATGCCCGTATGTGTATATCTCTAGGTTTGATATATGAATTTGAAATGACGAAATCCCGGCTTAAAAAATGTACCTCCGTTTAAATGAATTACAAAAGCTAATGATGGAGTCGAATTCCAAAATTCCAATCTTAGGTTTGTAATTCTGGTACATCAAGGTATATCACGCATGTTCAAAAGTATCGTTATCTCATAGTACAAACTGTGAAACAAATTGATCAACCATGAGTGCACAATATCTCAATTACGCTAAAGTCCCTCAAATATAGACACCTCACTCTTTATCTAAAGTCAACCCCCCCCCACCACCACCACACACACACACATAGAGAAGTCGTTCTCTCCCCCAAACACCAACACACGAGCACATTAACACCCCTCTCTCTTGTAAAGTCCGGACCCCAACATAGGTCTCTATCACTTTGTCTCTCGGGCATGCACACATCTCTTCCCTCACTCTCTAGGTATCCCGCTATCTCTCTTACCCAAGCACACGCGCTATGTAGAGTGCATATTTCCCATACACACAAAACATTGCCCCCAAACGTCTATCTCCCTAGTTATGTGGTTATCACGCACTCACCTCACGCACCACCCCCACTGCAAACAAGCACACTTTGTCTCCTTGTGCACCACTCTCCTCTTTCTATCTCTCCCACATGCGGACCCGCCCCAGCTCCTTCCCTATATAAATATATGTCGTGACTCTTTGCATAGCTCCCTAATGTATAATCGTTCTTGATTTCGCACATTGTTCTCTACACCATCTATTCTAGATCTCTCATGAAGTCCCTATCACACACATGATGACTCGCTTCCCTTGCGTCTCCGTTCATAGGCCAATTTCGGACAACATCAACATTGTCTCCCTATCTATACGCCATTTATGGACACAAACGACCCCTCTCACCCCCTCTCTTCCTCTCTCTCTCTCTCTCTCTCTCTCTCTCCGTCGCTAGCTCTCTCTTTCTCTCACTCTCACACCCCTCTCCCACACACACACTCGATGTCTCTTCCAAATAGTCTGCTTCCCTGCCCGCACCCGTGCTATCTCGTTACTAAACATGTCACACCATTCCCCTTTCCCTTATACTAGGTTTACATCATCAATGGTCTCTCTACTCCACATACACTCTCTCCCTCTCACACACAAACACGTGCACAAACACAAACAGACACACACAAACACCCATTTATCTGGATCCTCATCTCTCCTCATGTACGCATGTGTATCTCACACACTCACTCTCTAATTATGTATATGTGTCTCCGCGTTACACAACACAAAGCCCCATGTACATGTCTCTCTCTATCCTCCACACACATAGACACAAATAATCTGTTATCATTGCCTCAGTCTCTAACATATCACACACACACACACACACTGTCTCTCTCTCTCACAAACACGCTCAACAAGGGTTTCCTCGTAAATAACTTACCATCTATTCATCAACAGTCGTGGCAGTACGGTGAACACGAGACGTGAAAAAGAATAAATCTACACGTGCTTAGACCACCTAGTATGACTACTAGGACTAGAGCAAGCCAAAAAGCGCACCGCCGTCACCCCCTCCTTGTCGGCGACGGGAAAATCTTTGTTTTACACAGTCGAGAAGTCATTGTGCTAAGGCCCCACATGCCGAGGCGTTGAATAGAATGTAGATGCTAGTTTACGGAAGCAAGTATCGATAATACGTTTGTATCTCCATACTTATATTTCTTCTCTTATAAAAAACCGAGTTGGTGATGATGGTATGTGTGCCATCTTGCAATATAGACCGTCCGATCTATATCTGATGGATGGAAATTAAACTAAAAGATACCCGCACCCCTCTCCACATTTGCAGACAAGGCCTTCCCTCGTTCATCCTTATCCCCAAAAAACCTCATTGTTGAGCAATTAAGAAAGGAAGCCTCTGGAACAAACTGGCCTGGTGGCCGCCTGTAACACCCTCGATGCGACTATAGCTCCCACGTGTCAAGGCACGACTTAGAGACATAATCGCATTGAAGGCATATGTCACAAGTTAGGCAATCTTCACAACATCCCATGTAATATGAATAATAAAGGGGAGAACATAGTTGGCTTACACTCGCCACGTCAATCAAGAACATAAATAACATTACATCATCCAAACAATCATGGCCCGACTACGACGCCAAAATAAAAGAGAACCCAACATGCGACACGGTCCCGTTCACCCCCAACTGGGCACCACTACTGATCATCGGGAAAGGAAACATAGTATCGTTGAGAGTTTTCGTCGAACTCCCACTTGAGCTCATACGCGTCTCCTGGAGCTGAATCATCTGGACCTGCATCTGGTGTAATAGGAATCTATGAGCCATAGGGACTCAGCAATCTCGCACCCTCGCGATCAAGACTATTTGAGCTTATAGGAAGGGGTAAGGCAAATATAAGTGGAGCTGCAGCAAGCGACTAGCATATATGGTGGCTAACTTATTCGCAAAAGAGAGCGAGAAGAGGAGGCAAAGCGCGAGCGAGAATCTAGAGGAACAACCTGCGCAAGCATTACTCCAACACCGTGTCCACTTCCCGGACTCCGCCGAGAAGAGGCCATCACGGCTACACACTCTGTTGATTCATTTTAATTAAATTAAGGTTTAAGTTATCTACAACCAGACATTAACAAATTCCCATCTGCCCATAACCGCGGGCACGACTTTCGAAAGTTCAATCCCTACAGGGGAGTCCCAACTTAGCCCATGACAAGCTCTCACGGTCAACGAAGGAATAGACCTCCTCCCAAGACGTTCCGATCAGACTCGGTATCTCGGTAATTCAAGACACTTCGACAGGTTAAAACAAGACCAGCAACACCGCCCGAATGTGCCGACAAATCCCGATAGGAGCTGCACATATCTCTTTCTCGGTACGGGTAGGCCAGCCCAGAGTTGCCCCTGGTGGCCACCGGTAGCTGACAGGTGGACCAACACTCAGAGGAGCACTGGCCCGGGGGGGTTAAAATAAGATGACCCTTGAGTCTGCAGAACCCAAGGGAAGGAAAAGGCTAGGTGGCAAATGATAAAACCAAGGTTGGGCATTGCTGGAAAATCTTTAATCAAGGAGAACTATCAAGGGGTTCCCATTATAACCCAACCGCGTAAGGAACGCAACAATCCGGGAACATAACACCGATATGACGGAAACTAGGGCGGCAAGAGTGGAACAAAACACTAGGCGAGAGGCCGAGCCTTCCACCCTTTACCAAGTATATAGATGCATTAAGATAACATAGCAATATGATGATATCCCAACAAGTAAATAAAAGATGTTCCAACAAGGAACGGCCTCCAATCTTCACCTGCAACTAGCAACGCTATAAGAGGGGCTGAGCAAAGCGTTAACATAGCCAATCAACGGTTTGCTAGGACAAGGTGGGTTAGAGGTTTGACATGGCAATTGGGAGGCTGACAAGCAAATGGTAGGCATCGTAGCATTGCCATAGGAAAGAGCGAGCAAACTAGCATAGCAAAGATAGTAGTGATTTCGAGGGTATGATCATCTTGCCTGCACAGTTGTCAGAGTTGACTGGATCCTCAAGAGCAAACTCAACGGGCTCCTCGTTAGAGAACTCGTCTCCCGGCTCTACCCAAACAAGACAAACAAGCAACAAGGATACAATCAACCACGTGCAAACTCAAACAACACGATGCAAAGATGATACGCTATGCGGGATGCGATGCCGGATGCAAAATGCAAGATATGACAGGAAATGCATGAACCTAGCCTCAATTTGTAATTCCAAGGGTTCCACCGGAAAGATGAGATTAAATCGCTTGAAAACGATATAAAGAACGCCGGAATCGGAGTTATGGTTTGGAAATGGCAAGCGATTCAAAAATGACACCGGTCTACGATTTACCGCAAGTAGGCATCTAAATGCAATGACATGAACATGCTACAGCCACCAAACAAGACAACAAAATACATGGCAGGGATGCACACAAGATGCTTAACAAAAGTCTAGCACTGAGTTATGGCCAATTCATCCATTATGAGGTTCAAACAAGCATGGCAAAAACGCAAATGCAAAACAGATTTCAGACTTAGTGAAATTAACACTTGTCTGAAATTTCAGATCATATAGCCCTCTTCGGAGCAACAAAACAACATGCTACAGGACCTGAACATGAAAAAGAAAGAAATGGCATGGAGCTACTCAACAAGCTTAACAAAAGTCCCTTAGTGACCTTGAGCCAAAAGGGATCACAAAATATACTAACAAGCACATGAACATAGCAAAAACATAATCAGTTTTCAGACTTGGTGAAAACTGGGACATGCTGAAATATAACTCACGAAGGCATGTTTACGAGCTCGATGCACTCACCACGGTGCAAGTCATGGAAAGAAAAGCATACATCCATAAATAAGGCACAAAACACAATCTAGAAATGGCAAGAACAATATTATAGCATGCACGGACCAACTACAATAACATCGGCAAAATCGCAAACAAGTTAATGATCTTCCCAGATTCACAACGAAGCAAAAGTAGAGCTCGATTGACTCAATCTAGGGTGCTCCATAATTGCAAACAAAGACATGACTGGATAGAGCACTACAAGATTAACAAAACTTCTTTACTGATCATCCTCAAAAGAGGCACGTATTACTAGGAACCAGCATGAACATATGGCATCATGAACTAAATAATCCCAGACTTAGTGAAAACTACGAAGTCCCTGAAAACAGATTTACCGGGTGCCTCACTTTGCAAGCTTGCACAAGTCACTGCACACATCCTAAAAATGCATGGGTTGCACCTCTGGAAAGATAACAAAATCCTTAACAAAACATATGTAGGACTCACAGGCATATCATGCACACAATAATCATGGCAAAAATGACAAAAATCTAAGATGAACTAGCAGATCTGACAATTAACTCACGAAGCCTCCTTCTAACAGCATTTAGGGCATCAAGATGCACTCAAATGAAAATGATGTAATGGAATTAAATGATGTACTCATTGAGACGAACATTTTGATATGCTATATGCATGAATCGGAGCTACGGATGCAAAGTTACGAAGCCGTCAACATGGGCATATGAGCTAAAAATCCTGAGGACTTAGACGAAAAATGACCTAGGGTTAGGATTTCAGATCTGAGATCTGCACGGATTACGAGGCCGCCGGAGTTACTGTTCACCGCCGGAATGTCGAGGTCGCTGGAGAGGCTCGTGGCGGCCGGAGCTGTCGGGGCCGGGGCGGAGGCGGACGGGCGGCGGCGGCGGCCGGCGCGCGGCAGCGGGCGGTGGGGACGGCGCCGGCGACGCGGTCCGGCGACTGGCCGGCGTCTCGGCGGAGGAAGGCGGCGGCTTGGGCGCCGCGAAGGAGGAGGATGAAGGCGCGCGGGCGGGGCGCCTCTGGCCCGGTAGACTCGCGGGGAGGGCCGGCCTCGGGCCCGGCGGGCTTCGGCGGCGATGTGGGGCGGGGAGCCACGTGACGATGTGGGATTGGCGGCGGCGGAATCCGGACGTTCTCCGGCTCGTCCGGACACGTCCGGTGCGGCGGAGAGAGGATTTTTTTAGGGTTTCGAGGAGAGGGGAGATCCGAAAACGGAGGGGGTGTATTTATAGGCATAAGTGGAGCTAGGAGAGTCCAAATGAGGTGCGGTTTTCGGCCACGCGATCGTGATCGAACGCTCTAGGAGATGGAGCAGAGTTTGGTGGGTTTTGGGCCAAATTGGAGGGGTGTTGGGCTGCAACACACACGAGGCCTTTTCGATCCCTCGGTTAACCGTTGGAGTATCAAACGAAGTCCAAATGACACGAAACTTGACAGGCAGTCTACCCGTAGTAAACCAAGGCCGCTTGGCAAGTCTCGGTCCAATCCGGAAATGTTTAATCCCCACACACGAAAGAAAGCTAGAAATGGCCACCGGAGGAGAACGAAGCGCCGGAATGCAAAATGGACAATGGGGAAAATGCTCGAATGCATGAGACGAACACGTATGCAAATGCAATGCACATGATGACATGATATGAGATGCATGACAACGACAACAACACACGGAGACAAAAACCCGAACCCGAGAAAAAAAATAACTTAACGTCGGAAACGGCAAGAGTTGGAGTACAAATTGGGAAAGTTATATCCGGGGCGTTACAACACTCCACCACTACGAAAGGATCTCATCCCGAGATCTAGGACTGAAAGAACGCCGAGTACTCAGAACGGAGGTGATCCTCGCGTTCCCGGGTAGCTTCACGGTCGGAATGGTGTGACCACTTGACTTTGAGAAATTTGATTGACTTTTTGCGAGTCTTGCGTTCAGTCTCTTCAAGAATAGCAACTGGGTGCTCACGATAAGAGAGATCTTCTTGGAGCTCAATGTCCTCGAAGTTGACGGTGCGGTCAGGAGTCTTGAAGCACTTTCGAAGCTGAGAGACATGGAACACGTCATGAACATTTGCAAAGTTTGAAGGAAGCTCGAGTTGATAGGCGAGGTCGCCTCTCTTGCTGACAATCTTGAAAGGTCCCACGTATCTAGGGGCAAGCTTCCCTTTGATACCGAAGCGACGAGTACCTTTCATAGGAGAGACGCGGAGGTAAACATGATCTCCGATCTCGAAGCCAAGTCACGGTGCTTACTATCATAGGAGCTCTTCTGGCAGGATTGGGCTGCTTTGAGGTTATCACAAATGACTTTGCACATTTCTTCTGCCTCTGTGATTAAGTCATTACCCAGCAGCTGACGTTCACCGGTTTCAGACCAGTTGAGAGGGGTACGGCACTTCCTGCCATACAGAATTTCAAATGGGGCCTTGCCCGAACTTGCTTGAAAACTGTTGTTGTAGGAGAATTCAGCATAAGGAAGACAATCCTCCCACTTCATGCCGAAGGAGATCACGCAAGCCCTGAGCATATCTTCAAGAATCTGGTTGACACGCTCGACTTGACCGCTTGTTTGAGGATGGAAAGCTGTGCTGAAGCGGATGTTGGTGCCCATGGCCTTCTGGAAAGAATCCCAAAACTTCGAGGTAAAGATGCTGCCACGGTCTGAAGAGATCACTTGAGGAATACCGTGTAGAGAGAAAATTCGAGAGGTATAGAGTTCCGCCAATTGAGATGCAGTGATCGACTCTTTGATAGGCAGAAAGTGAGCCACTTTGGTGAGTTTGTCGATGACAACGAATATAGCATCATTGCCACGCTTGGACTTAGGAAGCCCAGTCACGAAGTCCATTTCAATGTGGTCAAACTTCCATTCTGGAATGGCAAGAGGTTGGAGGAGACCTGCTGGCCTTTGGTGTTCTGCCTTCAGTCTTCTACAGACATCACATTCATTCACGAATTGAGCGATCTCGCGCTTCATTTGAGTCCACCAATAAGCTTGCTTGAGGTCCTGATACATCTTCGTGCTCCCAGGGTGGATGGAGAGGAGAGAATTGTGAGCCTTGTTCATGATCACTTTACGGAGGTCACCTTTGGGCACAACAAATCGATCCTCGAAGAAGAGAGTGTCCTTGTCATCAAGGCGGTAGCACTTGTACTTGGACTGACTCTTGGCAATCCCAATCTTCACCTTTTTCACCATAGCATCAAGAAGCTGGGCTTGGCGAATCTGGTCTTCCAAGGTAGGAGAGACTTGAAGGTTGGCAAGGAAACTTGTGGAACAACTTGCAGGTTAAGTTTGCGGAAAGCTTCACAAAGCTCGGGTTGATAAGGCTTGAGAATCAGACTGTTGCAGTAAGCCTTCCTGCTCAAAGCGTCAGCAACCACATTGGCCTTGCCTGGAGTATACTCGATACTCGGATTATACTCTTGAATCATTTCGACCCATCGAGTTTGCCTGAGGTTGAGATTAGGCTGAGTGAAGATGTACTTGAGACTCTTGTGATCAGTGAAAATGTCCACTTTTCTTCCCAATAGAAGATGTCTCCAAGTCAAAAGAGCATGCACAACTGCCGCCAACTCGAGATCATGAGTGGGGGAGTTCTTCTCATTAGGCTTCAACTGGCGAGATGTAGAAGCAACAACTTTCTTCTCTTGCATCAATACTGCGCCAAGACCTTGGAGAGAGGCATCACAAAAGACCTCGTACAGCTTGGATTCATCAGGCGGAGTCAGAACTGGAGCAGTGATCAATTTCTCTTTCAAAGTGTTGAAAGCAATGTCACACTCCGGAGACCAAACGTACTTGACGTGCTTCTGGAGAAGATTTGAGAGAGGCTTCGCAATCTTGGAAAAGTTTTCAACGAATCTTCGGCAATAGCTTGCGAGACCGAGAAAACTGCGGAGTTGCTTCACGTTCTGAGGAGGTTCCCAATTCACAATTGCAGACACCTTCTCAGGATTCACGGCAATGCCCTTGGCAGAGATGATATGACCAAGATAAAGAACCTCATCAAGCCAAAATTCACACTTGGAGAACTTGGCGTAGAACTGATGTTCTCTGAGCTTATCAAGAACCAAACGCAAATGCTTGGCATGATCTTCCTTGTTCTTCGAGAAAACCAGAATGTCGTCGAGATAGACCAAAACGAAGTCATTGGTGTAGGCATTGAAGATGAAGTTCGTCATGCGAGAGAATGTCGGAGGAGCGTTGGCGAGGCCAAAAGACATGACAGTGTATTCATATGAACCAAAGCTTGTTCTGAATGCTGTCTTGGGAATATCTTCTTCACGAATGCGAATCTGGTGATAACCCATACGGAGATCAAGCTTGGAGAATACTTGGGCACCTTTGAGTTGTTCGAACAGCTCATTGATGTTGGGAAGTGGGTATTTGTTCTTGATGGTCTTCTTGTTCACTGGACGGTAATCAACACAAAGTCGGTCAGTTCCATCCTTCTTCTTCACAAAAAGAACACCACAACCCCACGGAGAAGAACTAGGCCGGATGAGACCCATTCTTTCTTGCTCATCGAGTTGCTTCTTCAGCTCCTTCAACTCTTCAGGTCCGAGCTTGTAAGGACGTTTGCACACAAGTTCCGTACCAAGCTCAAGATCAATAACGAATTCAACTGGCCGGTGCGGAGGCATTCCTGGAAGCTCTTCTGGAAAGACGTCTTGATATTCGCAAACGACTGGAATTTGAGAGATGGCATCCAATTCACCCTTCTCATTGAGAGAAAATAGAAGGATAGTATCATCACGAGCGGCAAAGACAATTACATCCTTAGATGAATGAGTCAATTGAATCTGCCTGGCTGCACAATCAAGCTGAGCCTTGTGCTTAGAAAGCCAATCCATTCCGAGAATAAGATCAATATCCGAGTCACCGAGAACCGTTGGAGAAGCCAAGAACTTGTAGTCACCCAAAGTGATAGAAACATCCGGAACGATGGAGTTAGCCTGCATGCGCTTACCGGGAGAGACAACTGCTAAAGGACTAGGCAAAACTTGTGAAACCAATTCATGCCTATTTGTAAACGGTCTCGAGATGAAGCAATGCGATGCACCAGTGTCAAAAAGAACTTTTGCAGGAATATCATTAACAGGAATGTTACCCATGATCACATCTGACGAGTCCTCTGCCTGAGCTGCATTCATCAAATTGACCTTGGCATGCTTGGGGTTATGCTTGACCACAGCTGTACTTGCCGATCTGACAGGAGGAGGAGGAGGAAGACGCCTCTGGTTGAAACACTTGTTGGCATAGTGACCCTTCTGTTGGCACTTGTTGCACGTGACCTCTGAAAGCGGACGGTGATACGGAGCACTCGATCTTGGAGCTTGAGACGAAGTCTTGTTCTGAAAGCCAGGGTTGGGTGGGTGGGAAGAACCACTGCCACCTTTGCTCTTCTGCTGATACGGCTGACGGAACGGAGGAGGAAGAAGCCAAAACTTCTGCTGCTTGGCCACTTGAGTAGAGGAAGAGGGAGTAACATCTCTGACTCGCTTCCTGGAAGCATCACACCTCAACTGAGCAGCCTCTTGCTTCAGTGCCATGTTGTAGAACTCATCGTACCTCAAGGGCTCGAAAAGGACAAGAGTGAGCTGAATATCTTCTCTGAGACCACCCCTGAACTGATATATCATGCTCTTCTCATCAGGGACGTCCTTCTTGGCAAAGCGGGTGAGCTTCTGGAACAACTTGTTGTAGTCATAGACAGACAGAGAGCCTTGCTTCAGATTGCGGAATTCCTCACGCTTGCTTTCAACCACGCTCTGCGGAATATGATGAGCTCAGAAATCTCGACGGAAATCATCCCAAGTGATAACACGTCCACCTCTGGAGTCCTTGTACTGCTGGAACCATTCTGCAGCTTGATCTTTGAGTTGGAAGGAAGCGAACTTAACAAAGTCCTCAGGCCTGACGTTACTGCACTCGAAATGCTTACACAGATCCACAAGCCAATCGTCAGCATCGGTTGCCTCAACACAATTGCTGAAAGTCTTTGGCCCGTTAGCAAGGAACTGGTTGAGTGTAGCAAAGTGACTTTGATTGCTGCCTTGATTCCCTTGACTGCCTTGATTGCGCTCTTGAAGAATTTGCATGATCAACTGTGTGTTTGCATTGGTTGCGGCCATCACAGCCTGCCATGCCTCCGGAGGAGGTGGAGGTGGTGGCGGATCAGGATTCGGAGTCGTGCGCATTGGAGGAGCCATCCTGAAGAGGTTGACCACCATTAGCACATTGACAGATAAATATTGAAGCTGAATCCAACGGAATGAAAATTGCAACATATAGTCTTCACATCCGACCAAAATGAACGAATGCATTCCTCTTGAAATGGTCACATATCCATAAATTGAGAGGCCACGTAGAATTAAGGTAGAGAAATAAATCAACAAGGTACGGATCAAGAACGAATAATTGGTAAGAAATCCCAATCTCTAACCAATATCCGTGGAAGAAGAACTAGAGCTACTAGAATTCCCACCTATGAAACTCCCGAACCTTTCCGGTTATGCAATCAGGTGTTGGGGATACAGGGGAAGCATAATATCTCACCCAAACTAGCAAATCCGACATCCAGCTGTATCCATCCTTCAACACATAACCAAGAAACCTTCGGAAACCATCTACCTCAACCTTCGAAAATCATCCGTTATACAAGTTATGGCGATACTCCCGAACTCCCGCCCCAGTACTGGGTGGCGTCGAGGTTATCTCACCAACGAACTGCATAAAAGAGATTTTCGATGTCGGCGTACTAGACTCAGGTATTCCAGAATTGCAACGATAAAATTATGATGACAACACCTCAGAGCTCAACTCCCCGGGACACTTCCACTAAACCCCTGACAGGAGGCACCAAGACAATGTTCTCATCATAAAGCCATCAGAACGATTCCAAGATACCCGCGTGATCCTAAAAAAATTTAGTGAAATTTGAGAAGAGAAGAGTCAAAACTCTACGTCAGGATGCCTTACCAGAGCGATGAGGAGACTGGGAAGTAAAAAGAATTCCTAAACACTTCGATATATAATACCTAAAGACTCGAAAAAAATTTCTAGACACAACTCGGCCGCTAAAAACGATCAAGCAATGGGGCTCCTAAGGTCGGGGAAGGCTCTAATACCAACTTGTAACACCCTCGATGCGACTATAGCTCCCACGTGTCGAGGCACGACTTAGAGACATAATCGCATTGAAGGCATATGTCGCAAGTCAGGTAATCATCACAAACATCCCATGTAATATAGATAATGAAAAGGGATAACATAGTTGGCTTACACTCGCCACGTCAATCAAGTACATAAATAACATACATCATCCAAACACTCATGGCCCGACTACGGCGCCAAAATGAAAGATAACCCAACATGCGACATGGTCCCGATCACCCCCAACAGGGCACCACTACTGATCATCAGGAAAAGAAACATAGTAACGCTGAGAGTCCTCGTCGAACTCCCACTTGAGCTCGAACGCGTCAACTGGAGCGGTATCACCTGGACCTGCATCTGGTGTAATAGTAATCTGTGAGTCACAGGGACACAGAAATCTCGCACCCTCGCGATCAAGACTATTTAAGCTAAATAGGTAGGATAAGGTAAATATAAGTGGAGCTGCAGCAAGCGACTAGCATATATGGTGGCTAACTTAATCGCAAAAGAGAGCGAGAAGAGGAGGCAAAGCGCGAGCGAGAAACTAGAGAGCAACCTGCGCAAACATTACTCCAACACCGTGTCCACTTCCCGGACCCCGCCGAGAAGAGGCCATCACGGTAACACACTTAGTTGATTCATTTTAATTAAGTTAAGGTTCAAGTTATCTACAACCGGACATTAACAAATTCCCATCTGCCCATAACCGCGGGCACGGCTTTCGAAAGTTCAATCCCTGCAGGGGAGTCCCAACTTAGCCCATGACAAGCTCTCACGGTCAACGAAGGAATAGACCTCCTCCCAAGACGTTCCGATCAGACTCGGTATCTCGGTTCTTCAAGACACTTCGACAGGTTAAAACAAGACCAGCAACACCGCCCGAATGTGCCGACAAATCCCGATAGGAGCTGCACATATCTCGTTCTCAGGGCACACTCAGATTGTCCTAGGTACGGGTAGGCCAGCCCAGAGTTGCCCCTGGTGGCCACCGGTAGCTGACAGGTGGACCAACACTCAGAGGAGCACTGGCCCGAGGGGGTTAAAATAAGATGACCCTTGAGTCTGCAGAACCCAAGGGAAGGAAAAGGCTAGGTGGCAAATGATAAAACCAAGGTTGGGCATTGCTGGAAAAGCTTTAATAAAGGCAAACTATCAAGGGGTTCCCATTATAACCCAACCGCGTAAGGAACGCAACAATCCGGGAACATAACACCGATATGACGGAAACTAGGGCGGCAAGAGTGGAACAAAACACTAGGCGAGAGGCCGAGCCTTCCACCCTTTACCAAGTATATAGATGCATTAAGATAACATAGGAATATAATGATATCCCAACAAGTAAATAAAAGATGTTCCAACAAGGAACGGCCTCCAATCTTCACCTGCAACTAGCAACGCTATAAGAGGGGCTGAGCAAAGCGTTAACATAGCCAATCAACGGTTTGCTAGGACAAGGTGGGTTAGAGGTTTGACATGGCAATTGGGAGGCTGACAAGCAAATGGTAGGCATCGTAGCATTGGCATAGCAAAGAGCGAGCAAACTAGCATAGCAAAGATAGTAGTGATTTCGAGGGTATGATCATCTTGCCTGCACAGTTGTCAGAGTTGACTGGATCCTCAAGAGCAAACTCAACGGGCTCCTCGTTAGCGAACTCGTCTCCCGGCTCTACCCAAACAAGACAAACAAGCAACAAGGATACAATCAACCACGTGCAAACTCAAACAACACGATGCAAAGATGATACGCTATGCGGGATGCGATGCCGGATGCAAAATGCAAGATATGACAGGAAATGCATGAACCTGGCCTCAATTTGGAATTCCAAGGGTTCCACTGGAAAGATGAGATGAAATCGCTTGAAAACGATATAAAGAACGCCGGAATCGGAGTTACGGTTTGGAAATGGCAAGCGATTCAAAAATGACACCGGTCTACGATTTACCGCAAGTAGGCATCTAAATGCAATGACATGAACATGCTACAGCCACCAAACAAGACAACAAAATACATGGCAGGGATGCACACAATATTCTTAACAAAAGTCTAGCACTGAGCTACGGCCAATTCATCCATTATGAGGTTCAAAAAAGCATGGCAAAAACGCAAATGCAAAACAGATTTCAGACTTAGTGAAATTAACACTTGTCTGAAATTTCAGATCATATAGCCCTCTTCGGAGCAACAAAACAACATGCTACAGGACCTGAACATGAAAAAGAAAGAAATGGCATGGAGCTACTCAACAAGCTTAACAAAAGTCCCTTAGTGACCTTGAGCCAAAAGGGATCACAAAATATATTAACAAGCACATGAACATAGCAAAAACATAATCAGTTTTCAGACTTGGTGAAAACTGGGACATGCTGAAATATAACTCACGAAGGCATGTTTACGAGCTCGATGCACTCACCACGGTGCAAGTCATGGAAAGAAAAGCATACATCCATAAATAAGGCACAAAACACAATCTAGAAATGGCAAGAACAATAGTATAGCATGCACGGACCAACTACAATAACATCGGCAAAATCGCAAACAAGTTAACGATCTGCCCAGATTCACAACGAAGCAAAAGTAGAGCTTGATTGACTCAAGCTAGGTTGCTCCATAATTGCAAACAAAGACATGCCTGGATAGAGCACTATAAGATTAACAACACTCCCTTACTGATCATCCTCAAAAGAGGCACGGATTACTAGGAAACAACATGAACATATGGCATCATGAACTAAATAATCCCAGACTTGGTGAAAACTACTAAGTCCCTGAAAACAGATTTACCGGGTGCCTCACTTTGCAAGTTTGCACAAGTCACCGCACACATTCTAAAAATGCATGGGTTGCACCTCTAGAAAGATAACAAAATCCTTAACAAAACATATGTAGGACTCGCAGGAATATCATGCACACAATAATCATGGCAAAAATGACAAAAGTCTAAGATGAACTAGCAGATCTGACAATTAACTCACGAAGCCTCCTTCTAACAGCATTTAGGGCATCAAGATGCACTCAAATGAAAGTGATGCAATGGAATGAAATGATGTACTCATCGAGATGAACATTTTGATATTGTATATGCATGAATCGGAGCTACGGATGCAAAGTTATGGAGCCACGAACATGGGCATATGAGCTAAAAATCCTGAGGACTTAGACGAAAAATGACCTAGGGTTAGGATTTCAGATCTGAGATCTGCACGGATTACGAGGCCGCCGGAGTTACTGTTCACCGCCGGAATGTCGAGGTCGCCGGAGAGGCTCGTGGCGGCCGGAGCTGTCGGGGCCGGGGCGGAGGCGGCCGGGCGGCGGCGGCGGCCGGCGCGTGGCAGCGGGCGGTGGGGCGGCGACCGGCGGACGGCAGCGGCACGTAGGACGGCGCCGGCGACGCGGTCCGGCGACTGGCCGGCATCTCGGCGGAGGAAGGCGGCGGCTCGGGCGCTGTGGAGGAGGAGGATGAAGGCGCGCGGGCGGGGCGCCTCTGGCCCCGGCGGCTCGCGGGGAGGGCCGGCCTCGGGCCCGGCGGGCTTCGGCGGCGATGTGGGGCGGGGAGCCACGTGGCGATGCGGGATTGGTGGCGGCGGAATCCGGACGTTGTCCGGCTCGTCCGGACACATCCGGTGTGGCGGAGAGAGGACTTTTTTTAGGGTTTCGGGGAGAGGGGAGATCCGAAAACGGAGGGGGTGTATTTATAGGCATAAGTGGAGCTAGGAGAGTCCAAATGTGGTGCGGTTTTTGGCCACGCGATCGTGATCGAACGCTCTAGGAGATGGAGCAGAGTTTGGTGGGTTTTGGGCCAAATTGGAGGGGTGTTGGGCTGCAACACACATGAGGCCTTTTCGGTCCCTCGGTTAACCGTTGGAGTATCAAACGAAGTCCAAATGACACGAAACTTGACAGGCGGTCTACCGGTAGTAAACCAAGGCCGCTTGGCAAGTCTCGGTCCAATCCGGAAATGTTTAATCCCCACACACGAAAGAAAGCTAGAAATGGCCATCGGAGAAGAACGAAGCGCCGGAATGCAAAACGGACAACGGGGAAAATGCTCGAATGCATGAGACGAACACGTATGCAAATGCAATGCACATGATGACATGATATGAGATGCATGACAACGACAACAACACACGGAGACAAAAACCCGAACCCGAGAAAAAAAATATAACTTAACGCCAGAAACGGCAAGAGTTGGAGTACAAATTGGGAAAGTTATATCCGGGGCGTTACACCGCTGCCGGCGTCGTCAATCCCCATGCCTCCGCTCAGTCCGACCACCAAACACCACCACACCCCACTCCTCTTCACCTTATCTCATATTTCTAGAGATATCATTAGTTTTTACACATGGGATTACTCCCGCAAAGGTCAATCACAACAAGTGTTTTATAAAAAAATGCATCTTGATGTTTCGTGCAATGCATGGATCTTGCTAGTACTCCTACACAAGACTAAGTTGGTGATGCTGGTGTGTCTGCAATCCGTCATTTCTGACCATTAGATCTACATCTAACGATTGTGAGGTAAGTTGTTGCCTTTTCTCGCCAGCATCCCACTTGTCTACCAATTTGCAGAAAAACCCATAATTAGTATTTTAAAACCAACCACATCCCTCCCTGACCTCACCAAACAACCCAAGGAATATATTCTAATTGAAACATAATATATCTCTAGTGACATATGTATATCAAAAATAGAGTGTTTTGTACCAAGTTTGTGAATAAGTATTATTCTAATTATGATTCATTGCAACGGACATGAACATTGCTAGTATTTCCAACCATGCATTTTTTTCCTAGTATTCCATAGTTTCGAGTTTTCCATCAAGATATTAGTCACACATGGTTGATATTTACTTTCAATCATGTACACATATGCACTATGTAACTAGCCTTGCTTATTGGCTTCCAAAGCTTAACTTTCACTCCTACTTACAATATGTAGGGTATTTAACAAAAAACTACCACTTTCAACCAGCCCTAGGAAGAATCTATTGTACAAAAAATAGCAAAAACATACCCAAAATTTCTTAATCCACGCCAAAAACTACCTAGTACTCCTATCGATTAGGTTCGTTTAAACCCATTTATGACAGGGTTGGCCCACACGTCCGTGGTGACGAGGCAGCTTAAACCAACACATTTTGTTTGACCGTTGAAACGAGGGGCCCACATCTGACCTTCTATTGACACACGAACACGTCACGTGTACCCTCGACGCCGGGGGTAATGCACCGCAGCTCACGTCGAAGGAGACCCGACCGACAGTGCGATACGCAAGACAGTCGATAGGCGCTTTTGCAGACCCGAAAACCCCACACCCCCGGGAGGGACCCCGTCAGGGAGTGCAGCGGCTATGGGCTGCCCTAGGTCGATTCGCTCGCCCCTAGAGCGTCGGGATTAGCAGCTCTCAAACACGAAGAACAGCGAAGAACGAGATAGAAAAACGGTGGAGAGATAAAACATAGATGAAAAAGTAGTATATTGATTTGTTCGATTGTGTGTTGTTCAATCGGCCGTCACGCCCAACATATATAAGAGGCGGCAGGACTTCCCGTACAAGTAAAGGATTCATCTAGGCTTTCCTTACAAGAAAAATTACATCAATTCACGTCCTAGAGTCCTAATTCTATTCCAACTCGGATTCAGTCTGAATCTGGCCCAAACTCTGTCTTCCTTCTTGCGCGGGCCACCGGGCTTGCATATGATCTCCGATCGAGATGGCCCAAATATCAAACTTGTGCGCCTCGACGATACGAACAACTCTCATGTTGATCACTTTTTCAAATAAGGCCATCTTGAATACTTTTCAAGGTCATCTTTATCTTCCAGTCGGACTCGGTCTTGCAGTAGACTGGATTATCCGAGTCTCGTAGTGAATTTGTAGGCTATATATTATCTCTGATGATGATGACTCCAAAATCAAAGTTTACCGTCTTGATGATACGCACAACTTCTGTATTGAACACTTCTTCATCCAAGGTCATTTTGATAAACTTTCGAGCACATGTTCAATTTCACTCGGACTTGAGCTCATCCACTCGGACATTAGATACTTTCACTCGGATCGTCCGATTGGACTTTTTCACTCGGAAGACAATCTTTCACTCGGATGAGTATATTTCCACTCGGATGACTATATTTCCACTCGGAAGGCACTATCTTATTCACTCGGATGACTATATTTCCACTCGGAAGGCACTATCTTATTCAATCGGCAAGTTTTCGTCCCGATGGTAATCTTTTCACTCGGAATATTTTTACCTGGACGACAATTTCACTCGGATGATCATATTTTCCCTCGGATGACTATATTTCCACTTGGATAATAATAAGTTCATCCGGTCAGCAAACTTTCACTCGACCGTAAAATTTCACTCGACCGTAAACTTTCTCTCGACCGTAAACTTTCACTCAGATGGTAAACTTTTCACTCGGATTTCCGACTGAAAACATAGCCCGATCTTGATTTGTCTCTCCAGGCCTCATATGATCTCGGATTGAGACGAATTATATATGAAAATCGATCGGCTCGACGAGAAGAAACTTTTCCATGTTGAAGGTTTTTCGATTCAAGGCCGTATTGATGGCCGAATTACTTGCGCAACCTATCAGACAAGTGTCTGGCACCTCGCGCCATATTTCCATTGAGGTTCAGTCTGCAGTATATTGCCTCTAACTTTTGCATATGAACTCGGATTGAGATGATTTATATATCAAAACGATTGCCTCGACGAGACGAAGACAATTCCTTAAGAGTGCTCCTTCATCCGAGGTCATCTTGAAGACGTGATTGGCAAAAAACCACTCAGAACATTGAACTATGCCACTCGGAGTATAGTTTCAGCCCATAAGATAAAGTCGAATGAATATAACCGAAACATCAAAGTGGTTCCACTCGGTGACGTGAATATTTTTATGCTGAAAACTCATTCACTCGAGACCATCTTCATTGCAATCTGTATCTTGCCAAAATCAGGTGTCAACACATGCCCCCTGTTTTTCGGCAAAGCTTGCACGCCAAAAAATAATATGCATAGTGTTTGTTCTAAGGACGATATCAACACTCCATCGGCCATTTATTTTTCTCAGGGCGATAATTATGTATCGGCCATGTTTGTTCTAAGGGCGATAATCTTATATCGGCCATTGCCCACTTAGGCTTCCTGCCACACACTCGGGTGGTACTTCTTCAAATATTTGCCATTGAGAGCTCGAGGTAACAATGCCCCTTGTATTGATTCCGCCAAATATGAATTTCCGGGAACAACTCTTGCAATTCTAAAAGGACCTTCCCAACTTGGAGACCACTTCCCGAATTTTCTATCTCTTGAACCAATCGGCAGAATCACTTTCCAAACGAGATCACCAACTTGAAAATTCTTCAACTTGACTTTCTTATTGTAAGCCCTTGCCACCCTCAACTTATCTCTCTCTATGGCATTCAAAGCAGCCAAACGTTTATCAGCAACCTCATCAATGTTGTCCATCATCAAGTTATAGAAGTCTATTGCCGATAAATCATTTTGTTTGGCTATTCTCAAAGCATTCAAATTTACTTCCACCGGTAAAACAGCCTCCTGACCATATACTAGCTCATATGGAGTTACTTTCGTAGCACCATGCCTTGAGATTCTATGTGCCCATAATGCCTCAGACAATAAGTGATGCCATCTCCTTGGATTATCCTCAATCTTCTTCTTGATGAGCTTGATTAAAATTTTATTGCTAGACTCAGCTTGTCCATTAGCTTGGGCATAATATGGAGAGGAATTGAGCAACTTTATGTTATAAGATTCGGCAAACTCTCTGACTTGGTGTGACATGAAAGATGAACCTTGATCTGTAGTTAATGTTTGAGGAATACCGAATCTATGAATAATGTGCTCGGTTATGAATTGAATTACCTCCGTATGCGTCATGTTCTTGAGAGGTACTGCTTCAGACCATTTAGTGAAATAATCAGTTGCCACCAATACGAACCGATGCCCTTTTGAGGAAGACGGATGGATTTGTCCAATGAAATCTAAACCCCAACCTCTGAAAGGCCACGGTTTGATAATAGGATGTAACATAGCAGCAGGAGCCAATTGAATATCACCAAACTTTTGACAAGCTTCACACCCCTTATAATATCTGAAGCAATCATTAATCATAGTCGGCCAATAAAACCCAGCACGTCGCAATAACCATTTCATCTTGGGAGCCGACTGGTGAGTGCCACAAATACCTTCATGTACTTCTCCCATAGCAACTCTTGCCTGGTCCTCGTCCAAACACTTTAGAAGAACATCATCGACGGTTCGGCGATAAAGACCATCATCTCTCATTGTATACTTGAAAGCCATACGCCGAACATCCCTGTCCACCCTTTCACTCGGATTGCACAAGTAATCAACAATGGGCTTCCTCCAGTTGGGATTGTCACCTGCACTAGACTTTTTGTTAATGGCCGAATCAGTGGGTTCAGGTTTGGCCTCTCCCATATTGGCAAGATAAGACATCGGTCTTTGAGAGATATGAAACATGCCATGATCAACATGATATCCGGATGCTTGTTGTGCCAATTCATTTGCTTTCCAATTGTCATGTCTAGATATATGAGCAATGCTAAAGCAATCCAAAGTAGAAATTATATCTAGACATCTATCAAGATAAACATTAAGTGATTCGTCCAAACACTGAAAGACTTTGGATATTTGATGCACCACTAGTAACGAATCACCATAAGCCTCAATATGTGTAGCACCTATAGCAAGTAACATCTCTAGGCCGAATAACAATGCTTCATATTCGGCTTGATTGTTTGTGCAAAAATATTCTAAGCGGCATGAGGCTTCAAAAACAGCACCATGAGGAGATATATAAACAATACCAACACCTTGGCCATTGCTACAAACTGAACCATCAAAGTATAATCTTCATGGTACTAATGAAACAAGGTTCATATCAACATCATGCTTGTTATTAATCCGATGTTCAACAATGAAATTAGCAACAATTTGGCCTTTCATGGATTTTAGAGATTCATAAGCCAAATCATATTCAATCAAAGCATAAGCCCACTTGCCAATTCTACCACTAAGAATTGGCCTATGCAACATGTATTTAATGACATCGGTTTGACAACCTACTACACAAACACTCGGCACTAAATAATGTCTCAGTTTTGTGCAAGCATAATATAAGCATAGACATAATTTCTCAATAAATGTATACCTTGTCTCTGCGTCCAATAAGCGGCGGCTCAAATAAGTGATGGCATGCTCTTTTCCTTCGGTCTCTTGAGTTAGAACAGCACCAATAACTCCTTCCTCTGCTGCAATGTAAAGTCTGAAGGGTTCCCTATGCTTGGGTGCTCTCATCACCGGAGGAGTGCACAAATAATTCTTGATCATATCAAATGCTTCTTGCTGTTTTGCCCCCCAAGTGAAATCAGCATCATTCTTTAACCGAAGGATAGGAGTAAATGCATCAACTTTCCCTGATAGATTAGCTATGAACCTTCTCAAATAATTGACCTTGCCAAGGAACTTTTGCATATCTCTCTTGCATGTTGGAGCCTCCACCTTCTGTATAGCCTCTATCTTTTTGGGATCAATCTCTATACCATCTTCATGAATAATGAAACCCAAAAACTTGCCAGCTGACACGCCGAAAGCACACTTCAAAGGATTCATTTTCAATCCATACTTTTTCATTCTTTCAAAAGCTAAACGCAAATCGGCCAAGTGAGATTCAAAAGCATCCAATTTGACAACAATATCATCAATATAAACTTCAAGTATGACACCGAGTAAATCATGAAAAATCAAATTCATAGTCCTTTGATACGTGGCGCCAGCATTTTTTAGTCCGAATGTCATCACTGTCCACTTGAATAAACCAAGGAAACCAGGACATCGGAAAGCCGTTTTGTACATGTCCTCTTCGGCCATAAAAATTTGATTGTATCCGGCATTACCATCTAGAAAGCTAATAACCTTATGTCCAGAAGCATCATTAATAAGCATATCGGCTATTGGCATAGGATACTCATCTTTGGGTGTAGCCCTATTCAAATCTCTGAAATCAATGCACACCCTCAACTTGCCAGATCCTTTCTTCTCTACCGGGACAATGTTAGAAATCCACTCGGCATACCTGCAAGGTCGAATGAAATTAGCTTCAAGCAGTCGACCGATCTCTTCCTTGATCCGGTCATATGTTTCCGGATTAAATTTTCTGGCCGACTGTTTATAAGGTCTAAAACCGGCCTTTATAGGCAACCGATGTTCCACTAGCTCTCGGCTTAACCCTGGCATCTCATGATATTCCCATGCAAAGCAACAAACATATTCTTTCAATAGCTCGATTAACTTAGCCTTACAATCGGCTTTCAAATTTTTGTTTATAAATGTCGGTCGAGTGACTGAACCATCTCCAATATCTACATCTTCTAACGGATCGGCTGATGTAAAACCTTGTCCAAGTTTATCCATGTCATCCAACTCCTCTGTAGACTCATACATATCGTTCTCATTGGACCGATACTTTACAAGACGTTTTTGTAACCACTCGGAATTAGGATCCATTTAAACATATCATACCTTGGAGCCGATTGCATTCACTCGGCTTTAAAGAGACGGGCACAAAACCATTCTTGGTTGTGCTGAGAAAATCAAATTCTGACAAGTCACGTCCCGTCAAGCAAGTAGCATTGGGATGTTGCCAATCCACCGATGCATCGGCCAAAGCAACACAGGCCGAGTTATCCGCGTGAATAACTTCCACTTCATCATCAACCCACTGAATCAAAAACTGGTGCATAGTGGATGGGATGCACTGGTTTGCATGAACCCAATCGCGGCCTAGTATGACGTTGTAGTTACCTTGCACCTCAGCGACAAAGAATGCAGTAGCCAAAGTTTTGCTTCTGACTGTAAGCTCCACATACATCACACCTTTGGCTTCAGTTTTCTCTGTGCCTTCAAATCCATTGAGCACCATATTGGTCTTGATCAATTCTTCATCAGGCAAACCCAATCTCTTGAAGACCGAATAGGGCATAAGATTTACCACAGCACCACCATCAACAAGCATCCGAGTGAGCGGCGACCCATTGATATGACCTCTGAGATATAATGGTTTAAGATGCATTACTGGTTCTTTTGGCTTCTCAAATATTGCGTTTTTAGGGCCAAAATCCAGCTGAGCCACCTCCCCTTCTTCATCTACAGCATGAAACTCAGCAGGTAAGTAGTACACCATATTGATATCCATACCTTCATGAACCGGCGTAGACTCATAGTCCAACATATCAGTCTCCTCCTCGAGTGCATCCACCGATTCTGAAATTTGTCCGACTGAAGGATAAGTAAGAAGTGTCGCAGACGATGTCATATCTGTTGCATCGTCCTCCTTTGGTGATGTAGGTATTGCTGTGATAGATGTAGAAGCTGTTGTATCTTGTATTTTTTAGGCCTCCACACTTGTTTTGGTGGAACCATGGGTCGAGTGTCATTGAACAACTTATCCCTTTGTTTCTCGGCCTCCTGTTCTGCCATCTCTCGACTCCTTAACCTCTGTAGTTTCCTCTTTTGTGTCTTTGTTAGCCCTGGAGGACAGCACTTCGGCTGAGTGTATTTAGGATCTCTCGTCTTTACCTGGCTGGTGCTTGCCTCATGGTCATTAGCCGAGTGCTTTGGCGCGATAGCAAGTATAGGCTCAGTCGGATTGCTATGCACAATCGGCTGCTGTATGGTGAATGTTTCGGTGCCCAAGATAAGTGAGTTGACATCCATTTTCTCCTTGCCTTTTCCCGACTCAACTGCTGCAACACTTGGTGATTTAACACGCCATTCTTTTCGACTTTCCAGATGCATGAAATTTCCACTCGGGCGCACCTTTTTACTCTGATGGAATCCACTCGGATGGATATCACTCGGATGGAATTCAGTCGGATGGAATCTACTCGGCCACATTTTTTCACTCGGATAGCTTCCACCTGGGTGCATTCTTACACTCGGATAATTTCCATCCGGTCGCATGTTTTGACCAGCCGACCGATAGTTACTGATGTTCAGTCGGCCTCTATATGAATAGTCAAGTCGATCCCAAACAGATTGCGTATGCTCTTCTGGAAACGGCACCCTTGGTCCACTCGGTTTCATATACTGACTGAACATATCAGCTGATGGTGACCTTGGTCGCTTCAGATGAGTCGGCCGATTAAAGCTAGAACCGGCCGACTGGTTGGTGTACTTGGACAGCAACATATCAAAAGTTGGCTTGATCCGCTTGCGCTGTACTTTAACTTCATTCCTTTTCCACTTGCCAATTTCTGGACTCTTGGGCTTGACAAATCTCACACGAGCATTTTCTTGCACTTGCAGTTGCCCCCAGTGTAGGATTCTTGATGGTGATTTTGATCACTTCCTTGCCATCGGGTTGCTTACCAAGCACAACCTGTCTCCCCAAGACCTTGGTGTCCTCCTTGTCTTTCCTGGGCTCACCAACAATGACATTAGCTTTATTAGCAGATTCGGCTACCTCCGGCCGAATGAGTAGCTTCTTCCCCTCCAAATCCATGGTATTCATTGGAAAAGGTTGTTTATCAACTTGCATCTCAGAAAAGTTCAATCGTCCGTCATTAATGGCTGATTGTATCTGTCGTCGAAAAACATTGCAATCGTTAGTAGCATGAGAAAAAGAATTATGATACTTACAATAAGCACGCCGTTTTAGCTCTTCAAACAGCGGTAAAGTATGAGATATTCTAATAATCTTAGCCTGCAGCAAAGCATCAAATATTCTATCACACTTAGCAATGTTAAAAGTAAACTTCATCTCTTCATCACGATTCTTATGAATCGGTTTTAGATCATTGCAAGTAAAGGGTTTTGGCCTTAGATGGCCAAACAAATTCAGTAGCAAAAACATCACCCTCATCGTCCGAGTGATCACTATCATATTCCACCATATTCATCTTTGGACGATCGGCTTTGTATCTATGCACTTCTTTGAGATCTTTGTTTCGGCTTTCCTGAGCCAAAGCCCTTTGTAAGACTTGGTTGATATTTAAGAACTCATAACCTTCTAGCTTTTCTCTAATGGGAGTTCTCAAACCACTCAGCACTAGGTCTGCCAAGTCTCTCTCGGTTATCACCAAACTAAAACACCGGTTTTTTGTTTCTCTGAATCTCTTGACGTAATCGGAGACCGATTCATCATGCTTCTGTTTAACCGATGTTAGATGTGATAACTTGAGTTCATTGTCGCCGCTATAAAAGTGATCATGAAATTTCTGCTCTAGCTGTGACCAAACCCGAATGGAACCATGTGGTAAAGAAGAAAACCATGAAAATGCAGTACCAGTTAAAGATAAAGGAAATAAACACACTTTCAACTCATTTAGTGAGTCTGCTTCACCTAGTTGTGCTAAGTATTGACTAACATGCTCCCATGTGGTTTTTGTGCCCTCTCCATTGAACTTAACAAAATCTGGAATCTTATATCCCGGAGGGCACTGGATGGCATCAAAGTACTCGGGGTACGGCTTTTGGTAAATCCGATTCCGAGGTAACTCAACTCCAAAATTCTCTCTAAGCATCTTAGCCATCTCCTCTCTAAGATTAGCTAGACCATCATCCGTAGTGGACGATGAAGCTTGTGGCAGTGACATAGGAAGAGTATGGTTACTAGCTGTAGGTAGGAATTGTGGCATGTATGTCCCCATAATTTGGTAGTGGTCGAGTGGTTGTAGCTGTAGGTATAGTTTGGTTCGGCGTTGCCACCGAACCTGTCATGCTCATAATAGGATTAATGGGTGTAGCCACAATCTGATTTGTTTGGGTAGGATAATAAGTCATCGGCACGGGAGGCGCCGATGCAATAGTTAAAGCCAGATTAGGGTTTTGCACACTAGCAACTACACCATTATTACCACTAGACGATTGAGATATATTCTTCTGAGCATTAGTATTTTCTATAAAAGTTTGATAGACTAGATTGTTACCATCAGCAATACGACTTTCAATCTCAGCCCACTGCTCAGGAGAAAAGGCAGTACTTATAGAAGGCTTAACCTGTTCAGTTTGAAGAGGAGGGAACTTGATTTCTTCAATTGGAGTGATGTTGCCTTGGCGATCTTTCTTGAATTTTGCAAGGAACTCCTGCAGGTCCTTCTCCTCGCGCGCCTTCTTGTACTCCTCATAGACTTGGCGATGATCGGCCGATATCTCATCAAGACTGGGATTAATGATGTTATCGGCGTTTACCTCAGATGGCTTGGGAAGATCGGACATGGTGGATGATGACGATTGATCTTCGTTCCCCAGCAGAGTCGCCAAAAAGTGTGTTGACACGCGAACACGTCATGTGTACCCTCGACGCCGGGGGTGATGCACCGCAGCTCACGTCGAAGGAGACCCGACCGACAGCGCGATACGCAAGACAGTCGACGGGCGCTTTTGCAGACCCGAAAACCCCACACCCCCGGGAGGGACCCCATCAGGGAGTGCAGTGGCTATGGGCTGCCCTAGGTCGATTCGCTCGCCCCTAGAGCCTCGGGATTCGCAGCTCTCAAACACGAAGAACAGCGAAGAACAAGATAGAAAAACGGTGGAGAGATAAAACGTAGATGAAAAAGTAGTATATTGATTTGTTCGATTGTGTGTTGTTCAATCGGCCATCACCCCCAACATATATAAGACGCGGCTGGACTTCCCGTACAAGTAAAGGATTCATCTAGGCTTTCCTTACAAGAAAAATTACATCAATTCACGTCCTAGAGTCCTAATTATATTCCAACTCGGATTCAGTCTGAATCTGGCCCAAACTCTGTCTTCCTTCTTGCGCGGGCCGCCGGGCTTGCATATGATCTCCGATCGAGATGGACCAAATATCAAACTTGTGCGCCTGGACGATACGAACAACTCTCATGTTGATCACTTTTTCAAATAAGGCCATCTTGAATACTTTTAGAGGTCATCTTTATCTTCTAGTCGGACTCGGTCTTGCAGTAGACTGGATTATCCGAGTCTCGTAGTGAATTTGTAGGCTATATATTATCTCTGATGATGATGACTCCAAAATCAAAGTTTACCGTCTTGATGATACGCACAACTTCTGTATTGAACACTTCTTCATCCAAGGTAATTTTGATAAACTTTCGAGCACATGTTCAATTTCACTAGGACTTGAGCTCATCCACTCGGATATTAGATAATTTCACTCGGATCGTCCGATTGGACTTTTTCACTCGGAAGACAATCTTTCACTCGGATGACTATATTTCCACTAGGATGACTATATTTCCACTCGGAAGGCACTATCTTATTCACTCGGATGACTATATTTCCACTCGGAAGGCACTATCTTATTCAATCGGCAAGTTTTCGTCCCGATGGTAATCTTTTCACTCAGAATATTTTCACCTAGACGACAATTTCACTCGGATGATCATATTTTCCCTCGGATGACTATATTTCCACTTGGATAATAATAAGTTCATCCGGTCAGCAAACTTTCACTCGACCGTAAAATTTCACTCGACCGTAAACTTTCACTCAGATGGTAAACTTTTCACTCAGATTTCCGACTGAAAACATAGCCCGATCTTGATTTGTCTCTCCAGGCCTCATATGATCTCGGATTGAGACGAATTATATATGAAAATCGATCGGCTCGACGAGACGAAACTTTTCCATGTTGAAGGTTTTTCGATTCAAGGCCTTATGGATGGCCGAATTACTCGCGCAACCCATCAGACAAGTGTCTGGCACCTCGCGCCATATTTCCGTTGAGGTTCAGTCTGCAGTATATTGCCTCTAACTTTTGCATATGAACTCGGATTGAGATGATTTATATATCAAAATCGATTGCCTCGACGAGACGAAGACAATTCCCTAAGAGTGCTCCTTCATCCGAGGTCATCTTGAAGACGTGATTGGTAAAAAACCACTCGGAACATTGAACTATGCCACTCGGAGTATAGTTTCGGTCCGTAAGATAAAGTCGAATGAATATAACCGAAACATCAAAGTTGTTCCACTCGGTGACGTGAATATTTTTATGCTGAAAACTCATTCACTCGAGACCATCTTCATTGCAATCTGTATCTTGCCAAAATCAGGTGTCAACACCTTCTACCCTGTTATTCCCCCTCAAATCATTATTTTTCCTGAACATTACTTCACACAGTACTGATGCGTGTTTGTCGGCGGCGGCGGTGATGAGCAAGTTGGCTGCCGCTTCGCCAGATGGGCCGGATGCCGCGCTGGCCTCTGCACGGGTTGGCAGGCTGGCCCAAGCGTGACTCACGAGCAAGCAAGCCGCCGCGCTGGCCTTCGCTCGAGCCAGATGGCTGGCCTTAGCGCGGCGCGTGCGAGCAAGCCGCCGCGCCGCCATGCCAATCTAGCTAGAAAACCTTGCAGAAAAGCAGCTGGACGGAGCTATCTTGGCTAGCTAGCGGCCACAAGCGTCGGACGGAGCTGGCATCCGGGCTGCCGCAACATGGGCTCTGCACCGCCGGCGGTTTTGACCTCGCCTTCTGCCGATGGCGGTAGCTGCGTCCCATGGCCGAGGATGACTAGGTGGACGGGCCGGAGGTAGGAGGTCACTCGAGGATTTTTGTTGGTAAGAGCATGTACAATGGTTGATAAGGTAGTCTTATCTTAAGTCTGCCACGTATGCAAGTGGTAGTAGTTTCTTGGCATTTTAGTGGTTTCTTGCATTATTATAGCAAGTACAATAGAGCTGAGTCAGCGGGCTATAAGAAATAAACTAGTATATTTCTGCTTAGTTGGAGGAAAGAGAAGAGGAGAGAGAAGGTAAGCGGGCTCTTTGTGAAGAGCCAGCTCTAGCACGTGCTCCTAGGAACTTTGTGAGAATGAGAAGTGGGCCACATAATAAAAAAGTAGTACACTCTTTTAATCTATTATTGTACATGTTGGCCATAAGATGGGTTGTAGATGACATGGCACTGGCTTATAGCCAGCAACTGGCTATACTATTAACCATCCTCTTAGGGGTTTCCTGTAAGGAACAATGTACGTACTACTAGCGACAAAAGGCGATTCTAGGTTGCGTTGTACTCCAATGAGTACTACTAGTGGTCGCGGGAGTGTATACCTCGTTTTGTGGGTTCGATCCCGGCCGAACAGACGGCGGCCTTTTTTCTAAAATAGTACTACTACACTTCGCTGCGAGCCAATATTTTACATCGGTAGTTTGAGTTTTGAAGTCAAACGGACGTGCGGCCCCACAATCTGGGTGCACTGGACAGCCTAGCCACGTGAACGGGTTTTCCTTCCTAGCATCCCGTGGCTCGCGTGCTCGCCCTAGCCGCACCTCGCTTGCAGCTTCCTCAGTAGCTAGTCGCATATTTAAACTAGCGCCTCCCAATTAAGCCCGAGGAGCCGGAAAAGCCTGGCGGGGCATTGGGAACTGTGCAATATGGCTCTGTACGTAAAGTTCTCTACTACTACTCTGTAGCTTGTGGCGTTGCACGCATGGACTTCACTCCATTATCGGCTCTACTATAAAAGAAATTCCTCTTGACGTGTTTTTTTGAAACGGAGGCAAAAGCTTTGCTTCATCTCATTCATAAAGAAGGAACTACTAACAGGCTGCTAGTGTGTGCGTGAGAGGAGCGGCTGAGTAGACCAACTACGTGAGAGGAGCGGCTGAATAGAGCACCGAGAGTACCCACTAGGCCACTACGCACGTGTACTTCCCCTGCATTGATAGTACAGCGATGGTTCTAGAGAACAGTAGTACCCTCCACTTCCAACTGCAGCTCCTTGGCCCTGAGATTCAAGAGTTCAAAACGGGTGCACTATACTAGACTAGAATAGAAGTATAGTACATCGCACTACTAGTTGATAAAAGTACTACTAGTACTGCTACATTACGAGTACGTTCTCCCCCGTCACATAATGTAAGACGTTTTTTGACACTAGTTGGCATGTACAAAAAATGGCAAAAACATACCCAAAATTTCTTAATCCACGCCAAAAACTACTACCTAGTGCCAAAAATTTCTTACTAGTGCTATTATTTACAGTATAATGCAATCCAATAACATTCCATAATGCTAGTACTAGTAGTAAATAATAGCCTCACCCCTTCGCTGAGGAACGATCTACAGTTGGAAGAGACGAGGCCCTGCGGTTACTACGCTCTTATCTCCTCCTCGCCAGTTCCCCTCCCCCGAAGAGAAGGCAGTTCGTCGCTGCTCCCATGGATTCGCCAGGCGATTCTCCTCCTCGTCGGGGCTGGGAGACCTTGGACGACGATCCTCTGGGAGAAATCGCACGCCGCTCCAACGTCCTCACCGCCGCAAGACTCGGTGCTTCCTGCACCAGCTTTTTCAAGATGCTGCTTAAACAGGCTTGGGAAAAGGCCATACTTGTTGATCTTCCATGCGTCCTCGAGGAGAAGGTTCTTCTATGGGACAATCCTTCGAACAGTCCAACGCTCCCTGGCCATGGTTGCACGTTGACTCCGCTAGAGTTGCCGACATTGAGAGGTAGTTGGATTTTGTCCGATGAGCAGGTCAGTAATGGAGTTTGATCATGTAGTACTTAGTTATTCCATTTCCATCCCGTAATTTCTCTGCTGCCCACCGTCTTATATATAGGTCTGGGCGGTGCCAACGAAGATTGGCTTGCATACCTTCGGCCGGATACGACCATCATTTTGCACAACATCCACAGCAGTGCGGCCATTCCGGTAGACCCCTTCTCCACCATTGGGATCGGCCTTCCGGACTGGCTGGGCTTGAATACGTATGACGATGCCTACATGAGATTGAAGAAGATAGCAATTGCGGACCCGCCGACAAAGCGACGCGGCTACGATGATTACTATCTCATCGCGGTGTTTGACATAAGGATTGCCATCAATGCAAGAGGCAGTAACGGCAGAGGCTGGCGCATGTTGGCGGCGGCAGATTTGTACCCCTACATGTTCGAAGACGTCGTGCGCCATCTAGGCTGCATCTTCACGGTGACAAGCCAGGGGACTTTTTTCATCTGGTTGCCATCCTACGGTACGGGAGATTACAAACGGAATGCACAAACCATCATTTGCATCCCTAACGGTACTCCATTATTTTGCAGGGACCATTCATCCCCCGATCAAAATAAGATCGCCGATCCTGGATGTGCATTTGCATCTGCGATTCGGTCTAACCTGGAACCTTGTAGCTGACTTTGGCATATTGGGATCAACTATCTTAGCAGTCGTTACCCATGGTACCACTGATGTGCAACATGGTCACACAATCTACCACGATCGGACCGTCACCATCTACCTAGGTATTCCATTTTTTAACCCTCTCGCCTTCTCTTTCATTGTTGTACTAGTAGTATACTTTGTAGTACTAGTAGGAGTACTTTTTACCTTGGAGGACGCGTATAGCTAGCTAGGCCCTTGAAGACTTGAACCCACTAGCTACCACCATTTTTTCTTTTCCATGTATTACTATCTCATCCATGTAGCCAAGAGTGGATATATATAATAAGACGGTTATTTTCCTTCCTCTATACCGGATTAGTACTATTTGCTGCATAGTATTACTGACCGTCATATTTGAGCACAACATTATTATGCATGGACCTTGACTATGTACGTCACCATGTGTCCAAATCTGGGATGCCGCGTGTACCAGACGAACGGCGCCGAGTTCGACCCCGGTGATGCTACGTGGGTGCCAAGGAACACTCTTGGAGAGTACTCGCTTTTCATCGGGGACAACTACCCCATTGTGAAGCGGATGCCACCTTCCGTGCACGACACAGAAGGTATGCCATTCATGTAGCATGGTTGTGTCTTCAGTGCGCACCGCCGGATGAACGACATGCTGGGACACGCTATCCCTGATTTATGCCGCTGCGGCTTGGATGAGTCTCCATCGTGGGGAACCGGACTAGAAAGCTGCGACAATGTTTCCCGTTGCCCACCGCTATGGATCGTGCCATCCATGAAGAACACCTGGGACTGGAACCTGGAGGAGGACATGTAGCCCATCTATAACGTGTAAGTGGAGTACGGTAATTGTGAACGGTAGCGCTGTGAATATATGTAGACTAGTCGTGCACAAATTTATCACATGAATTGGAGATGAACTTGTGTGGCATAATGGCATTTGTCCTTTAGAATTTATTACTAGTAAATGTGTTATGTGTACGTGCAACTTGTGTGGTTGTTGCAGGGCTCCAACATGCTCTTTGAGAGAAAAAAAGGTGGCACAGCTTTGGATATACGTGACGTGGCGGCATCATACAGTAGCATCGTTCGCTATAGTTGTAGTACACTCCTACTAGGACGACAACTCCTATAAAACCTTGCGCTTGGCTCTTTGCCTCTTCAGGAGGTTCAACAGTTCGTACTCGTGTGAACCTTGCACTTGGCTCTTCGCCTCTTCGGAAGGTCCAACAATGATGATACTACAGTACAATATGCTTCTGGCAATCTGACACTGATTGAACTGCTGCACGTCCACCGCGAGGGCGAGAGCGAGGGAGAGGGAGAGGGCGCTGTAGTCAAAACCCTCTCCTCGTCCTGCGAACCACCGCGCGCGTGGGCGAGAGAGAGGCGTAGTAAGCAAGCTTCTCCTCATTCGGCGAGTTGACGGGACACATCAAAGCAGTACTAGTAATAGTAGTAGTAGTCCATACTGCGTCCTTTCCGATTAATATGGCTTAATTTGAAACGAGAAAAATACACTGGCGGTCAACTTATGTAACAATACGCTCTTTACGGTCACTATATATAGTTTTGCGGCGATTATACGATCACTAGCTCATCGTAGAGCACCGTATTTCACCCTACTGACCGGCCACATAGTCGACGTGGCACTTTGTTGACTGGTTAAATTGTCACCTAGTTTCTAGGTCCCACCTTTCAGTTAGCAGAGCAGAGAAATCAGTTAAACAAAACTTTACGCAGGCGCGACACAAGTCCAACCCTTGCGCACGAACCGCCCTGGCTGTGTATGTGAGTGCATGCACGTGTCCTCCCTCGGTCTTCCAACAAAGAGTGTACATCGGTTATAAAACAAAGACTGTAGTACATGATGTACATCTACACTTCCAATGCATTTAGCCTTTAATCTAAATCGATATTGATTGACTAATGCACCAACTTGTGCTGTAGGTATAGGCTACATGTCTATCCTTAATTACAACATGCAACGGCCTTCATTTAATCTTCTTATCTCAATGGTCGCATGCACACATAAGTCTGCTACTTTTGGGCGTTAATTATGCCCTGGTCAATGTGTAAATCTCTAAACGTACAGTCTTTCGCGGACGTAGGGAGTAGGTTGAGCACTTGAGCGTGAGCGTTTGTGTTGCGTCGTGTGCTGTGTGTCGCATGGGTGTGTGTGTTGCGTGCGTCCATGTGTACGTGTGAGTGTTGCATGTTGCATGCATGCATGCATGGGGCTTACTCCCTCCCATTGACATGTTCATATTTCAAGCTTCCTCTGTTCCCTCCATATGGTGATACTCCCTCTGTTCCCAAATAGTACGGAGTAAAAGCCTCCCTCTGTTCCCAAATATGGAGTATTTGTATTTCTACAAATTTCAACAAGTGACTAGGTACGGAGCAAAATGAGTGAAGTGAGCGTAGAGGCATAGGGATACTATAGAAAGGAAGTCCTCGCGATCCATTATTCCCCATCTCGGTCAGAGAGAACTATTCAACTAGTCTTCGCAGTGAAGTGACAATACACGCTGCAGCAGATGGGACACGTAATTAATAAGCTGAACCAGCGTGTTGGTGTTACTAAATCAGCCTTACCTAGTACTGCCATCATGTTTGCCAGTAGAGCACACTTCCGCAAATATGCCTACCCACCTCTGTCCTCCATTAACTGACATATGGGCCCTGTTGTGGTAGACCCACATGTCATCGATGTAACTATTTACACTCCGAAGGACGGTATATCCTGATAGTAGTACTAGTAGAATTGAGATTGAATGCACTTTCTTCCCCGTCTACCACTCTTCTTCCACCTCTCTTCCCAATCGTCGTCCGCACACCATTTATCCCCGCTCACTGCTCGCCCGCCCGCGCCATCTTGCTTGGTAGCTCGCGCGTACCATATCCCCCCGCTCACTGCTCGGCCACACGAGGAGAAGCTTCTTCGCTCGCTCGCCCGAATCCACTTTCCCGCTGGCTCGCAGGCACCGAAAACCCCAATGGAAGAACCGACTGACACGCAGAGCCTCGATTGGAATTCCCTCCCAGATGTTCTCTTGGAGCAGATCTGTAGTCGTATGGTGTAGGATCGAAAGTATGTCTAGAGGGGGGGTGATTAGACTACTTGACCAAATAAAAACTTAACCTTTTCCCAATTTTAGTTCTTGGCAGATTTTAGCTATTTTAGGAAGAGTCAAGCAATCATCACACAATTCAAGCAAGCATGCAAAGAGTATATTGGCAGCGGAAAATAAAGCATGCAACTTGCGAGAATGTAAAGGGAAGGGTTTGGAGATTTCAAACGCTATTGGAGACACGGATGTTTTTCCCGTGGTTCGGATAGGTGGTGCTATCCTACATCCACGTTGATGGAGACTTCAACTCAACCCACGAAGGGTAACGGTTGCGCGAGTCACACAGGGCTCCACCCAAGGGTAACGGTTGCGCGAGTCCACGGAGGGCTCCACCCACGAAGGGTCCACGAAGAAGCAACCACCCACAAAGGGTCCACGAAGAAGCAACCTTGTCTATCCCACCATGGCCATCGCCCACGAAGGACTTGCCTCACTAGCGGTAGATCTTCACGAAGTAGGCGATCTCCTTGCCCTTACAAACTCCTTGGTTCACTCCACAATCTTGTCGGAGGCTCCCAAGTGACACCTAGCCAATCTAGGAGACACCACTCTCCAAGAAGTAACAAATGGTGTGTAGGTAATGAACTCCTTGCTCTTGTGCTTCAAATGATAGTCTCCCCAACACTCAACTCTCTCATAGGATTTGGATTTGGTGGAAAGAAGGTTTGAGTGGAAAGCAACTTGGGAAGGCTAGAGATCAAGATTCATATGGTAGGAATGGAATATCTTGGTCTCAACACATGAGTAGGTGGTTCTCTCTCAGAACATATGAGTTGGAATGATGTGTGTGTTCTGATGGCTCTCTCACGAATGAGAAAGAGGTGGAGGGGTATATATAGCCTCCACACAAAATCCAACCGTTACATAGTTTTCCAATCTCGATGGGACCGAATCAATAAACTCGGTCGGACGAAAATGTAAACCTAGTGACCGTTAGAGATTTTCGGTGGGACTGACATGCAACTCGGTAGGACCGATATGGTTAGGGTTTGGGCATAACGTAATCTCGGTGAGACCGATTACACAAACTCGGTGAGACCGAATTTGGTAATTAGCTAACCAGAGAGTTGGTCAGGCAAACTCGGTGGGACCGATTTGCTCTTTCGGTGAGACCGAGTGGAACTCGGTGAGACCGAAATGTTACAAAGGGGAAACACTGAGTTTACATTGCAATCTCGGTGGGACCGATTCGCTCTTTCGGTGAGACCGAAAAGTTACGAAAGGGCAACAGAGAGATTGCAACCCCATCTCGGTGGGACCGAGAACCTTATCGGTAGAACTGAATTGCTAGGGTTTTGGCAGTGGCTAATGACAAGTGAAACTCGGTGGCGCCGGATAGGAAAAATCGGTAGGACCGAGTTTGGCTTGGAGTTTAGGTCATATGTGGATATGGGAAAGTAGTTGAGGGTTTTGGAGCATATCATTAAGCACATGAAGCAAGAGGCTCATTAAGCAACACCTCATCCCTCCTTAATAGTATTGGCTTTTCCTATGGACTCAATGTGATCTTGGATCACTAAAATATAAAATGAAGAGTCTTGAGCTTTTGAGCTTGAGCCAATCCATTGTCCTTAGCATTTTGAGGGTTCCACTTTCATATCCATGCCATGCCAATCATTGAGCTTTCCTGAAATAATCATCTTGGAATAGCATTAGCTCAATGAGCTATATGTTGTTATGAATTACCAAAACCACCTAGGGATAGTTGCATTTTCAATCTCCCCCTTTTTGGTAATTGATGACAACATATAGATCAAAGCTTCGACAAATGATAATAAGCATGAAATATATCGTCGCTTTGAGAAGTATGTGATAAGTTAGAGCTCCCCCTAAATTTGTGCATATTTAAGATTTGCTTTGGACTGCAAATGCACAATGAGTTAGAGTCATGGGTTACTCTTCCATGTCACATACATCTTGGTGGAGCGCTCAAAATGATAATATTGAAATACATGCACTCATCACCAAGAATAGTGAATGATCACAAATGATAGGTAACATGATAATATTTAAGCAAGCATTAAGCAAACATTAAGTGTTGCTTATGATCAAACACATGATCATCGATGTCTCACAAACATAAGGACGTAGTATCAAGCACTCAAAAGCAAAGAAAGTTCGAAGAAACCACCAAATAAAACAAGAGAGAAAATCAACACACTCTCTCTCGAAGCCTATGATCTATACATCTTCTCCCCCTTTGGCAACAAGTTACCAAAAAGTTCCTAGAAAATGCATAGCACTAGATCGACGCTCAGGCTTGATCTTTAGGTGGTGGTGGAGTCCGAATCACTCCAAGGACGAAGGCTTCTGTAGATGCTGAAGTAGTCGCTGGAGTTGGAGCTGAGGTAGACGCTGGAGCTGAGGCTGTAGCTGGTGCTGAAGTAGTAGCTCTGGTGTCAGCAACTGGCAGTGCAGACGACCTTGGGCCTCATGGCACTCTAGAAAAAGCATGAGTTGTGGTCCTGCCTCTCCTCTCATTCATGTCCTCCTGGAGCTGCTCTACTACAGACTGAACTTCCGTTACCTTGACATCCAAGTCATAGAACTTCTGTTCCATGATCCTCTCTAGGCTCTGCTGATTTTTGGTGAGGTTGGCTAGACTTTGCTCAATTCTCAGCGAGGATGCAATCAAGTAACTGAGCTGCTCTTGTTTGGTCTTCAAGAAGTACTCAGATGCCTCCTCTTGAGTAGGCATCCTGGCAGCTTTTTCCTTCTTCGCCTTCTCCTTCTTTGCAAATGCTTGTGCAGACGATGGCTCATTCTCTGTCATCACAACTTCATTGTTCTCAAATTCTGGACGGATGGGCAGGTGTTCCTTATCCAACAAATATATGCCCGTGCCCATCTTGGAGTTGATGAGCTCCTGAATCTGAGGGGCATATCCACAGCTCCTCTTTTGATCTGCAGCTGTCCTTTTGATCGTTTCAACTATGAGACTCATGACCTTGAATTTCTGAGGCACATCAAACACATGTAGCAAGTTGATAGCATGGCCTCTGATCATCTTGTGATCTCCAGACTTAGGCAACAGAGTGTGCCTTAGTATCCAATTGATAGTGGGCAATCCTGATAGCAGATAGTGCACTGAGCCAAACTTGAATGTGTCAAGAGCTTCATTTGGGGATTTCCTTGTACATGTTGGACATGGAGTTATGGTCCATCTTCTTCTTGGCATAGATGTCCAAGTCCTCATCTTGCTCTTCTGGGGCATTGATGATCTGTGCCCACTCAGCCACTGTAGATTGGTACCTTGTACCCTCTGACATCCATGTAATCCTTCCATCCGGATAAAAGTGAGCTGTGGAGTAGAACTGCATGATGAGTTCCTCGTTCCAATTTGTGAGCTTCTGCCCAACAAAGTCCTCTACTCCACACGCTCTGAAGCTGTCCTGAACTCCTGGGAAGTACTCCTCATTCTCTTTGATGTAGGTCCAGTCGACCCATCTCATGTCACAAACGATTGGCTTCTTGTCAAGCAAAACAGTCTCATAAAAGTCTTGTTGCTCCTTTGTATGAAACCTGTAGTCCACGTCAGTCCTTCTCCTAGAAGCATACGGGTCTGCTTCTCTCCACTTTCTCAGCCCTGAGTCTCTCCTGAGCTTCATGTCCTCAGCCACAGGATGAGCATCGTTGTGGTCTGGGATCTTGGGCTTGAGCTTCCGAAGGACACTCTCTTCCTCTTCTTCAATAGCTTCAGCCACTGGGGCCTTGTTCTTTTCTGCAGCAGGTATACTCCTTGTGTTTCTCTTTGGAGCTGTCTTAGGCTTAGATGCAGCCTTAGGAGCTTCCTTGGGCTTGGATGCAGCTGTTCCTGACCTTATAGCATCTCCCATGAGCTTGGCTGCCTTGGGCACTGGTGCAGCTGCCTCTTCTTCCTCCTCCTCTTCTACCATGATGGAGGCTCTCCCAAGCACTTTGGCTACAGTTTTCTTTACTCTCTCTTTTCTCTTCTTGCTCTCAGCAGCAATGGGCTCAATGGGAGCAGGTGCAGGCTTCTCAGTTGAGACTCTAGCCTTTGACATTGGCTGCCTGCCTGCTGGCCTCTTGACTTTCAGCCCTGGCTTTGAGCCTTGAGCTGGCTCAACTCTCTTGGAGGTGGCCTCTCCCTCTGCCACATAGTCTTCATCCTCAGAATCAGACGTTCTCTTCTTCCTTTGACGTGTGGCAGCCTTAGGCAGATTGCTGGGTGTGCTCCTGCTGCCATCATCAGAAGAACTTGAGGGGCTAGTGCCCTCACTCATCACAACTTGCTGCTTTGAGAGGTTCTGGCTGTCACTTTGATCAGACATGTTGCAAACTGACTGCTGACCCTGTGAATAGATTATAGAAAAGATAGAGTGGATGAGCATCACAAAAAGCACAGATTTTTGCAAAAGATTAGTTCAAAAACTTAGTTTTAGTTTTCCACATAAAGCATCTCGGATCTACCGATTTTCAAACTCGGTGACACCGAAGCAGTTTTGGCACCAGAACTGGTGAACTCGGTCAGACCGAGTCACAGTTCGGTGGCACCGAGACTGCTAGGGTTTCACAGAATTCCAAAATCGGTCGCACCGATAAGTTATTCTCGGTCAGACCGAGTTTAACTTGTGCAATGGCAAAAGCCAGATCGGTGGGACCGAGTGTTTCAACTCGGTGGGTCCGAGATGGTTTCGGCGGAAACCTAACCCTAAAATTTTCGAATTAAACCTAATCTACGAGCATTTTGACTGGATAGAAGTTTATCAATCGTGGCAAGATTCATGATGATCACAATGTGCTAGGAATCAGATTGAGGAATAGCACAATGATCAAGTCCATACCCTAGTTCGGCGTGGACTTGCTACGGCGGCAACGGCGGGGCAGAAATCCGTTGACGGCGGCGAAGACCAGTGACTGGAGGCTGCTGGCGGCGAGGAGACGATCCGGAGACCTCGGGGGCAGAGCAGGCTATCGCGCGGGCGAGGAGGTTTCGGAGAAATTTCCAAAATTCTGCCCGTCACTATATATAGCCCGACCCTGTCGGTGTGACCGAGTGGAACGACTCGGTGGCACCGAGATGCAAAACTGTGTGCAGTTTTTGCAACTCGGTGTGACCGAAAAGTTCAAATCGGTTGCACCGAGATCGAAAACCTAGATCAACTTAATGAACTCGGTAGGACCGAAAGTGGAGTATCGGTCAGACCGAGATTCATAAATAGGTTTTGGAAGTTTAAGTCTATGACGAATCGAGGACTCCGAGCGCTCCTCACACAGAGTGGTTTGAATTTGACTTGATCAATTTTGTGATGCAGCATGAATAGAGTTTGAGACGAGAAAAGCATAATAGCTAGAGGAGGTTCTTAGGCATTCTTGTCCATCCACTTGGCAAAAGAAGATAAAGCCAAACAATCAAAGCAACAAGTGGATGTCCTCGAATGAGTAAAATATGCAATCAGCATGCTCACACAATAAGATGGCAAATGAAATATGTGGCAAAGCATGCACAACCAATTCTAGCATCTATCAAGCAATTTGCGATGACTAGGTCATCTATATATGAGTATATTGACTTAGGAGTCAAGTGAGAACACTTGATCGTAGGTCATACTCATCGTTTAAGCTCAACTGGGGTTACCACTTTTACATAAAGCATTGTTTTGTTCACATCTTTAGAGTTGCTTTAGCTCAAGTCTTAGAGTAAAGCTCCCCCTAGATGTGATATCCCCCCTAAGAGGGATGAACTAACCTTGGGTTTTGTCGATGATGACTTCATGTAGATATTGAAGATGTGGATGCTCAATGTTGATGTAGATCTCTTGGAGCTATCCATTTGAGTGAATTGCACTTTCAATACCTACATGGGTTAGTCCCACAAGGAACAAACAAGGATATCCATAGACATAGAGTGATGCACACACAAGATGATGTCCATGAAAACTTTAGGTTAACTTGTCCCTGGTCTTACCAACAAGAGGGTTTATGACTCCTTGAACTAGTGCAAGATGTGGAAGTTGATTGCACTTGTTCTTGCCAAAATGATAAGAGTGAAGTATGTTGGCGGAGTCACCCTCAAGAACTCTCTAGTTCTTCTTCTTTTGGATCCACATCATCTTAATGGGAATCCTTGGAGTTGTAGTCGTACTTGATGAAGTGGAACTTGAAGAAGTCTTGGGAATCCACTTGACTAAGGTCTTAGGAGCTTCTTTAAATGCATCAATTTCCTCTTGAAGCTTGTCCTTGCCTTTTTGCTCGTAGTCTTGTGGTGGAAGATCATCTTGAGCTTGTGTCCCCTTGAAAGAAGTATACTTCTCTTGTTGAGGGACAAACTTTGTCTTGGGGTATTGATCTTCTTCCCACTCAACTCCATTGGCATTGAACTTTTGTTCAAAACCAACACCTTGATTCTTCCGGTGCATTCCTTGCTTGCGCACAATTTCCTCGAATTGCTTACTCCCGGCAAGGCTTTTGTACACTCCTTTCTCTATAATTCCCTTCAATAAGCTATTTTCTTGCTCAAGTGTAACTTGGCTAAGAGAATGATTAGTGGAATCAAGAGAACTACTAGAAGCAACAATATTGGGTTTAGCATGATCATTGTTACTACTAGAGGAAGAATATTTCTTGTTAGACTTGACTTGAGGCATGTAAGTGGATAAGAGTAAATGCTTGGCAATGTAAGAAGAACTTTTCTTGCGGAGATCATCATTGATTGCTTTTAAGAACTCATGCTCTTGCTCAAGATTGAGCTTTTCAAAGCGTAGCTTCTCATGAGCCCTTAAAAGTTCTCGATGATCTTCGAAGATAGTGTCATGAGCTAACTTAAGAGTTTTTAGTTCTTTAGTTAGAGCCTCAATCTTCTCCTTATCATTGTCACTCGTTTTATCTTGATTAGCATGATTAATTGTTCTTTCATAATAGTATTCATCACTAGAGTTGTCACTAAGCAAATCATCACCTAACAAGTCATCTTCATCACTATTGAAATCAACATATTCGGGGTGTGTTACCTTAGGACCTTTGTCCATGAAGCATCTTCCAATTCCTTCATTTGGTGAGTCAAATATGTCGTAGGAGTTGGTTGACACAAGTGCTAGACCGGCAACACCTTCATCTTGATTATCTTCGGAGTCGGAGTGATAACTTCTCTCGGAGTGGCTGTCGGAGTCGGAGCCGGATACCCATTCACCAACATGAGCTTGATGTCTTCGTCTTGTGTAGCTCCTTGATGATTTTTCCTTCCTTTCCGAATCCTTGCTTCTCCGTGAGTATCTTTGTTCATAACGATCATCTCTACTCCTTCTCTCTCTTTGTGGTGATCCTTTGCTTCTTCTTCTTGGAGACTCTTCTCTTCTCTTGTAGGGAGCCGTACACTCGTTGGAATAGTGTCCGGGTCTTCCACAATTGTAACAGTTTCGCTCTCGACTAGAAGATCTTTTGTCATTGTAGGACCTTGATTTGGAGCTTCTATCTTTGCTTCTATTCTTGTAGAACTTGTTGAAGTTCTTCACCATTAAGCTCAATTCTTCATTGAAGTCTTGTTTATCACTTGATGATGTAGGGCTTCACATGAGGCTTTATAGGCACCACTTGATTTGTTGTGAAGTTCCTCTTTATCCTTAAGTGACATCTCATGAGCAACAATTCTTCCAATCACTTCCGTTGGCTTGAGATCTTTGTAATTGGGCATCATTTGGATCAATGTGCACACGGTATCATATTTTCCATCCAAGGCTCTTAGGATCTTCTTGATGATGAATTTATCGGTCATCTCTTCACTTCCTAAGCCGGCAATCTCATTTGTGATGAGAGCAAGCCTAGAGTACATTTCAGCGACACCTTCACCATCCTTCATCTTGAACTTGTCAAGTTGGCTTTGAAGCACATCCAACTTGGATTCCTTGACGGAGTCGGTACCTTCGTGCATATCAATCAAAGTATCCCAAATTTCCTTTGCATTCTCAAGGCGGCTGATTTTGTTGAATTCTTCGGGGCACAATCCGTTGAAGAGAATATCACAAGCTTGAGCATTGTATTGCAATATCTTCAACTCTTCCGCGGTAGCTTCACGGTTTGGTTCTTTCCCTTCAAAGAAGTCACCTTGCAAGCCAACACACACAATAGCCCAAACAGCGGGGTTATGTCCAAGAATATGCATTTTCATTTTATGCTTCCAACTAGCAAAATTAGTACCATCAAAGTAAGGACCTCTACGGTGATAATTTCCCTCGCTAGACGCCATACTCTCCTAGGTTGTGAAACCAAGGCTATGACCACCAAAAGCTATGGAGATCAAGCAAATGGAGACCAAAGCTCTGATACCACTTGTAGGATCGAAAGTATGTCTAAGGGGGGTGATTAGACTACTTGACCAAATAAAAACTTAACCTTTTCCCAATTTTAGTTCTTGGCAGATTTTAGCTATTTTAGGAAGAGTCAAGCAATCATCACACAATTCAAGCAAGCATGCAAAGAGTATATTGGCAGTGGAAAATAAAGCATGCAACTTGCGAGAATGTAAAGGGAAGGGTTTGGAGATTTCAAACGCTATTGGAGACACGGATGTTTTTCCCGTGGTTCGGATAGGTGGTGCTATCCTACATCCACGTTGATGGAGACTTCAACCCACGAAGGGTAACGGTTGCGCGAGTCCACACAGGGCTCCACCCAAGGGCAACGGTTGCGCGAGTCCACGGAGGGCTCCACCCACGAAGGGTCCACGAAGAAGCAACCACCCACAAAGGGTCCACGAAGAAGCAACCTTGTCTATCCCACCATGGCCATCGCCCACGAAGGACTTGCCTCACTAGCGGTAGATCTTCACGAAGTAGGCGATCTCCTTGCCCTTACAAACTCCTTGGTTCACTCCACAATCTTGTCGGAGGCTCCCAAGTGACACCTAGCCAATCTAGGAGACACCACTCTCCAAGAAGTAACAAATGGTGTGTAGGTAATGAACTCCTTGCTCTTGTGCTTCAAATGATAGTCTCCCCAACACTCAACTCTCTCTCATAGGATTTGGATTTGGTGGAAAGAAGATTTGAGTGGAAAGCAACTTGGGAAGGCTAGAGATCAAGATTCATATGGTAGGAATGGAATGTCTTGATCTCAATACATGAGTAGGTGGTTCTCTCTCAGAACAAATGAGTAGGAATGATGTGTGTGTTCTGATGGCTCTCTCTACGAATGAGAAAGAGGTGGAGGGGTATATATAGCCTCCACACAAAATCCAACCGTTACACAGTTTTCCAATCTCGGTGGGACCGAATCATAAAACTCGGTCGGACCAAAAATGTAAACCTAGTGACCGTTAGGAATTTCGGTGGGACTGACATGCAACTCGGTAGGACCGATTCGGTTAGGGTTTGGGCATAACGTAATCTCGGTGAGACCGATTACACAAACTCGGTGGGACCGAGTTTGGTAATTAGCTAACCAGAGAGTTGGTCAGGCAAACTCGGTGGGATCGATTTGCTCTTTCGGTGGGACCGAGTGGAACTCGGTGAGACCGAAAAGTTACAAAAGGGAAACACTGAGTTTACATTGCAATCTCGGTGGGACCGATTCGCTCTTTCGGTGGGACCGAAAAGTTACGAAAGGGAAACAGAGAGATTGCAACCCCATCTCGGTGGGACCGAGAACCTTATCGGTAGAACCGAATTGCTAGGGTTTTGGCAGTGGCTAATGACAAGTGAAACTCGGTGGCGCCGGATAGGAAAAATCGGTAGGACCGAGTTTGGCTTGGAGTTTAGGTCATATGTGGATATGGGAAAGTAGTTGAGGGTTTTGGAGCATATCATTAAGCACATGAAGCAAGAGGCTCATTAAGCAACACCTCATCCCTCCTTAATAGTATTGGCTTTTCCTATGGACTCAATGTGATCTTGGATCACTAAAATATAAAATGAAGAGTCTTGAGCTTTTGAGCTTGAGCCAATCCATTGTCCTTAGCATTTTGAGGGTTCCACTTTCATATCCATGCCATGCCAATCATTGAGCTTTCCTGAAATAATCATCTTGGAATAGCATTAGCTCAATGAGCTATATGTTGTTATGAATTACCAAAACCACCTAGGGATAGTTGCACTTTCATATGGACCTACTCAGCACCGTCCTCTGGCCGCATGCTCGGTGTCTTTGTACCATCTACTCGTCTGCAACCGGCCGACTCCTTTCAAGACACCCTGCTTGCTGATGTCGGATCCTCGTAGGTGGCCCAAACACCAACTTGACGATCCTATGGAGGTTGTCGTGGTGCCCGTCGACATGCTACCACTACCCATCCACCTGTCCTTCATGCGCGGCCACTACTGGGCGGGCATGAAGGCCAACTGGATCATCCTCATCCACCACACCCGTAGTCGGTGGCATCTCGTGGGTATCTACACCCAGCGAGAGATCACCCTTCCATTGTTGGATACCGCCGCCATCGAGCGTCGCGGCCCGCCGGACACTCCTGCCTACTACGCATGAGACGCGTCAAGCTTTTGGCTCGACCTCAATTTGTAGAAAGTTGTAATCTACGAAGTGCCCACACCATCAGAAGACTACATGGATTACAAGCTCATTGCCTTGTTCAACATGGGATTACTCTATCTGGAATCCGGTCACCATACATGGTTATGGATCATCATCAATCCTGTTGAGGCAACATTTCTGTATGATGCTATAGTGCACGATGGCATCGTTTATGCGGTCGACGGACAGATTGGCTGCCTATACTGGTGGAATCTATCGTCGTGTAATTGTTCTATCTCATCTCATCTTTACCTTATGAATACGACTGCTTGTTTATTTGTTACAAATTTAGAATGCATAGCATGTCTATAACCGCATCATTGCTACATGTTCCTCTCATTTCCTAGATTTTTATGACCACACATGTTATTGTCAGAGTTGATATGAGAACAATTGGCATCTAATGATTGTTAGAATACATATTATGAGCATAACATCATGATTGCTATATGTTACTCTCGTTTACAAGATTTTTATAACAACGCATGTTATTGCTTAGAGTTGATATGAGAACAGTAGTAGTAAGTGCTATGGTAGAATATGAGTAGGCGATGTCATAGCTGTTTTCCTCTCATTGTTACATGATGTTTGAACCATGACATATTAATATAATATGAAAGCCATTGGCTTATTTTTTTAACTTGGGGTATAATTATGACCATGGCATTGTAATTCTCTGTCTATGATATGTGTCACTGTTATAATAATCTTAATTCCACACATACTCAAAACATGATTGTTTATTTTTGTCCTTTTGGTCTCCAATTTGAATTGTTGCAGCATACGCAAATGCGCTGGCCTTCATGATTCCAGGACCTGGAATCATACCAGCCGATGGGTGGTGGTTTATCGCTCGTTCAGGTGACGGCGATCATTTGATGCTCATTCGCACGTACCAAATTGACCAAACAATTACATCAAACCACATGCAGTACAATGCATGGGGAATTCATGACATTGATGGCTATTGCTGCTTCGTGTTCAAGAAAGATCCCAGCTCCATTGGGCCAGGCGTATTCAACTTGAGGCGGGTTTACAGCCTCGGCAACCACTCCTTGTTCCTCGGGCTCAATTATCCGATCATCCAACCAATCATCGATCATATCACCGGCGATGATTACTGTGCTATGCAACTTCCATTCACGAGGGGGGATGTGTTTACACATCATACCATAGGTTTCATGAATCACCATATCCAGAGATTCGTCGACACAACTTGTTGCCAGATAATCTTCAGTGTGTGAAAGGCATCAAGCTTCCATGCGATGGATGGCTTTTGCAAACCCGACATGCGGCGATGTGGTTCATGCCAACAGAAAATATGCACAACTTGATTCATGCTGATATCTAGACTGAGCCATGTATTCTGCTGCTGTAGCACAACCCTCTTTTGTTGAATATTATGTACTATTGTTAGTTTGAAGCACTCCTCTGGTTTGAAGGATAGATACCTTCCTGGGATCAAGTGCATCCTAACTCACCTGCGTAGGATGTACTTATATATATATATAAGAATAACTATTCCTCACCCAGGGTGACGAATAGCACGACCCTAGTATTGCTATTCATCACCCAGGGTGCAGAATAAATTATTCTTCACCCGAGGTAATTTTACGATCGCTTCATAAACAAATTACATTTGGAATACAAATTGTTATATTCATACTGATTCACTACATAAAATTTGGTATAAGAAAACAAAAAAATAGGTTATAAGACCAAAAATATCGCATTTTTATGTATGTTTTTACGTTCGTAACTTTACATAACATAAAATATTATTTACGGCAAGTATATATTTTCTTACATTCTCTTTTTACGTATGAAATATGACAAAATTTACGAAACCTAAAAATACGGTGCATTGACGTCAAAATAGAGAGGGAGTGAAGAATAACTATTCCTCACCCAGGGTGACGAATAGCACGACCATATATATATATATCAGTTAGGCTTCAAGTGCGTACTTGTTAGTTAAACCTATGTATAAATTGTGACACTAAATATGACTAGTAAGTAGTACAATAGCAGTACTAGTATACGTCGGTCAAATTATTCATCATGTCCACACATTGAATTGACGTGACAACACGCTGCGCATGAGGTGACACAAGAATTCCGGCGACGTGTTCGGGTATTCTGGACTTCAGATTTGGAGTACCACTTATCTGTCGAAATCTTTCATCATTCACTTAAAACAGTCGATTGATCATACATTGAGTACCATATAACTGGAATTGCCGATGCAAGTCGAAGAAGGATTGGCCAGTGCTGCCGGCTGACGTCAAGTTCGATCCCACGGATTAGGAGCTGATCGAGCACCTTGAGGCCAAAGTGAGTGCTGACAGCGCGAGATTTCAGTCTCTCATTGCTTTGTTCATACCAACCATCGACAGCGAGCACGGCATATGCTACACCCAACCTGAGAAACTTCCAGGTAAGACACCGATCGACCGTCTACTTGCACAAACATATTCCTTTGTTTATAGCTCTATTTTACTTTTTAGACGCGGACCTGGTGAAGCAATTACAATTTCATAGTTAATAAAAAGTGAAACAAGTGACTGCAACATGCCAAAGATGTTATGAAAATGCCAACTAGGTACACTAAAACATGTATTCCACAATACTGCAGGTATCACACTTAGTGGCCTAAGGAAGCATTTCTTCCAGCACAATTCCAGGGCGTTCAAAAGGGGCACGTGGACGCGTCGCAAGATACAGTCGGAGTGCAGCATGCACGCGATGTGGCACAAGACCGGCAATACCTTGCCGGTGATGGTCAACGGCCGATAGACGGGCAGCAAAAAAGGTTCTGGTGCTGCACACCAACAAGAACTTCGACCAGCAGAGGACCAACTGGGTGATGCACCAGTACCACCTCGGGGACCTGGAGCAAGAGAAGGAGCGGGAGCTGGTCCTCTGCAAGATTTTCTACCAAACGAACACTAGGGCCAGGAGTAAAAAGATTATAAGTTAGTTTGGTATTGGTAGTTGTACTACCTTGTCGTCCGCAAGTTGGTATTGTTGTTAACGATCTTTTGGTATGAACTTGCATTTTCTTCCAACCATCATGCCGAGGGTCGACGTGGATATAAAGCTGAATCATTTGTTTCGAAACGAATTTTCAGGCACCTGATTTTTATTTGATGGGTAGCATAAGCACCCGCCGTTCGAATTCCCAGTTCTCTAATTTTTTCAAAACAAGTGCATGCACTTATTATCATGATAAAAAAACAATATCCATGTTGCATCCCAGTTATCAGTCTGTACTTGCAGAATTCTCTCGTTTATTGAGCACGTATATTGTTTTTTCAGGTCGAGCAAATTTCAACTGGGCTGTAGACTGCCCAGGGTTGGTTTTGTTTTTAACAGGCCCAGCCCATGAAAACAACGGGGCACAAAGATCCAGCAAGTATCTACTGGCCTCTGGCCCGCCAGCGTTAGTTATATTTTGTCTTACAACATCCGCAGGCAGTTTTTTACTGAATCAAACACACAACCCAGTTCTATTTTCCTCTTGAAACGCATGTCCTACATCCATTTTCTAATCTCTACCTATAGTTTTACTAGTTCATATACACGTATCATTATATTGAAAACACATAAAATTCCCTTATCATATATGCATCCTTATTTTTGTTGTTTTCTCCCACCCAGTGCTGATTTTTTTACTACTGGTTTTCCCTTAAACCAACTCAATTGTCCCGCGTCTTATTTGCTTACAAAAACAAAACGACTTTTTTGGCAAATCAATAAGTTCTTAAAAATGTTTATCATTTCGGGATTACAACAGTTCGGACTCCACCGAAATATGCAAAATAAGGTTGAACTTTTTGACCGTGGTCCTGGGCAGAAAATGGGCTATAATAAATTACTTAAGAATTAGCAAGTGGGCTGCAAATTATAAAAAATAGCAAATGGGCTTTATGTTGTCTGCCACAGATTTGGAGGCTGACTTGTGGGCCTACTAAGTTCATGCGTACACAAGGTTTCTCAAAAAATAAACTTAGTCAACAGTCGACTCTACCAGCGTCAGACCTTTAGGTGTCAATCTAACGGCAATCGTGCTTCTTCAGTCTCTGATCTTCCTGCCCCAGCCGCCCAAACCAGCGTCGTCAGAACCGCCTGCTCCCGCCTCCCGTGGCCGGTAGTGCTGCCGGGCAGGCCTCACGGCCCCAGCATACTTGCATCCCTGGCCTGTCTATCCCTCTACTCACCCACACCTCCTGTTATTTTCCGGCGATGGTAGCCGAACCAGTCAACCCTCGTACTCTCCACCGCGTGGGCATCCACTGCCGTGTCTTCCCCGGCTCCGTGTCGTTCCCTTCGTAGGCCTCGCGGTCGTCCACCGCCTTGGTGCTCTCGGCGCGGCGTAGTCAATGATGTCCATCCAACGGCCGTAGTGCTTCTTCAACCTCTGGTCTTCCTGCCCCAGCCACCCAAAGCACCATCAGTCGTGCCGCATGCTCCTGCCTCCTGTGGCCGGCTGTGCTGCCGCGGAGGCCTCACCGTCCCCATACTACTCCCACCGCTGGCCAGGCCATCCCTCCACTCACCCACTCCCCCTGTTATTCTGCGGCGACGGCAGCCTCACACCGCAGCCAAACCAGTGAACCCTCGTACTCCTCTCCGCGTGGGCATCTACTGCCGCGTCTTCCCCGGCTCCGCGTCGTCCCCTTCCTAGGCCTCACCGTCGTCCACCGCCGTGGTGCTCTCGGCACGGCGTGATCAATGTGGTCAATGACCAACTTCCATCGGAAGAGTACTGTACGTGGAGAGGCTGACAGTTGGGTCCACGGCAGCCGCAAGGAAGTGCCTCCTTATTACGCGTGAAATAATTATTCCTCCACCTGACAGCAGGGACCCACCGGAAGGGCCACCAGTATTTCACAGAAAAAATGTTTCCCCCTGACTGTTGGGACCCACCGGACGGGCCACCGTCTTTCGTGAAAAAACGTTTACCCCTGACTGCTGGGACCCACCAAACGGACCACCGTATTTCGTGAAAAAAACGTTCCCCCCGCTGTCAGCTCAGACCCACCGGAAGTGCCTCCTTATTACGCACAAAAAAATGAATACTCCCCTTGCTAGCTGGGACCCACCATGGTGGGAGGCTGACTTGTGGGCCTACTAAGTTGACGGGGACGGAGGGCTTTGTTAACTTAGTCAATATGAACGATTCTAGCTCCAGTGACCATATGATGTCCATCCAACGGCTATCGTGCTTCTTCAATCTCTGCTCTTCCTGCTCCAGCCGCTCAAACAAGCGCCGGCGGGACTACCTGCTCCCTCCTCCCCGTGGCCGGCTCTGCTGCCGTGCAGGCCTCACCGCCCCACCGTACTCCCATCGCTGGCCTAGCCATCCCTCTACTCACCCACACCTGCTGTTATTCTCCGGCGATGGCAGACAAACCAGTAAACCCTCGTACAGTCGTACTCCCCTTCGCGTGGGAAACAACTGCCGAGTGTTCCCTGCCTCCGTGCCGTTCCCTTCCTAGGCCAGCGGTGATCATGATTGGGGTGATTTTTCTTATGATCTTGAAAATTTATTTAAGCCCCATAATGAATATGAGATTGATAATAATGTTTGCAATAATACTAAAATTGGGTTTGTAAGAGTGTCAACTTTAGATCCCACGTTTTTGGACAATGATCAATCTTATGAAGTTTTTGATAAAAGTGGGTTCGGAGAGGTCATGACTTTATTTTATGATAATCCGACTATTTCGGAAGAGTGTCAACTTTGCATGCATGTGGATCGTGAAGAGAAATTTTTATGTGATAGCTATATTTTTGAATTTGTATATGATCGTACATGCAATTATTATGGGAGAGGAAAATATGGTTGTAGAAATTTTCATGTCACTAAATTACCTCTCGTTATGTTGAGATTGCTATTGTTTCTTTCTTATTCCTTGCATATGCTAGTTTTTGCTTGTATTGATATATTTTTTGCTTATAAAATGCCTATGCATAGGAAGTATGTTAGACTTAAACTTGTTTTTCACATGTTTTAAGATGCTCTCTTTGTGTTTCAATTGCTATCTTTCATGTGAGCATCATTAAAATTATCAATGCCTAGCTAAAAGGCTTTAAAGAAAAGCGCTTGTTAGGAGACAACCCAATATATTTAGGTATTGCTTGCAATAAATAATTCATCTAGCCTCTGGTTAGATGTAGTTTTTATGTTTTAATTAGTTTTTGTGCCAAGTAAGACCATAGGGATAGCTTACGGTTATAGTTGATTTGATCTTGTTGCAAGACATAAACTTTTGCGCCCAGGAGATTAATTTTCATTTTAGCCGAAGCGCGATAAAATACTGATTCTTTTTGTAGAAGATTACTAAACAAATTTCTTAGGCCTTCCTAATGTTTCTGAATTTTTGGAGTTACAAAAGTATTCGAAATCTCCAGATTGCTATAGACAGTTCTGTTTTTGACAGATTCTGTTTTCTATGTGTTGTTTGCTTATTTTGATGAATCTATGGCTAGTATCGGGGGGTATGAACCATGGAAAAGTGGGAATACAGTAGATATCACATCATTATAAATAAAGAATGAGTTCACAATAGTACCAAAAGTGGTGATTTATTTTCTTATACTAACAGAGCTTATGAGATTTTCTCTTGAGTTTTGTGTTGTGAAGTTTTCAAGTTTTGGGTAAGGATTGGATGGACTATGGAATAAGGAGTGGCAAGATCCTAAGCTTGGTGATGCCCAAGGCACCCCCAGGTAATATTCAAGGAAAACCAAGAGCCTAAGCTAGGGGATGCCCCGGAAGGCATCCCCTCTTTCGTCTTCGTCTATCGGTAACTTTACTTGAGGCTATATTTTTATTCACCACATGATATGTGTTTTGCTTGGAGCGTCTTGTATGATTTGAGTCTTTCCTTTTTAGTTTTCCACAATCATCCTTGCTGTACACACCTTTTGAGAAAGACACACATGAATCGTAATTTATTAGAATACTCTATGTGCTTCACTTATATCTTTTGAGCTAGGCAATATTGCTCTAGTGCTTCACATATATCTTTTTAGAGCATGGCGGTGGCTTTATTTTATAGAAATTGATGAACTCTCGTGCTTCACTTATATTATAGAAATTGATGAGTTGCTGGTGGTTCTTTGGTCACTCGGGATGAAACCAAATTGAGCTACTGGCTAGACACCCTTCTCCCTAGTCTGTGGCCCAGAAGCGGTGCTCCCCACAGAACTCATATATGGGTCAACTCGAGTACTTGCCTATGATGAAGTAGAGCAAGAGCAGCTGTGGCATGACGATGTCATGCTCCTTGAGGAAGATCATCTTCGGGCGGTTGTGTGTGTTGCATGCTGCCAGCAAGCCTTGCGCTGCTACCATAGCCGCAAGGTTCATGCCCGGAGCATTGAGGAAGGCGACCTTGTCCTTTGGCGTGTTCGGTTCGCGAAGGGTACAAACAAGTTGATGCCAAAGTGGGAGGTCCCTTACCTATTAGTACGAGTCACCAGACCCGACGCAGTCCGTCTATAGATTGAAGATGGCATTCGTGTGCAAAAATCATGGAATATTGAGCATCTTCGCAAGTTCTACTCGTAAGGAGCGGTTGCCAGGCCCTACCGCGGCAACCTGTTTTGTACAAGGATAGTCTCAAAGTCTTGTAACCCTTTGTACAAAGCCAGGCGCGGACCCTGTGCATGTCTGAATAAAACCAAGTGTTTTACAAACTTGCATGCATGTTTATCTATATGCTATAGCATGATTTACATGTGATTACACTTGTTTAGATAAGATGATTAACATGTCGCCAAGTTCCCTCTGCTATCTCTTCTCTACTTTCTTTTTCTATCAAAGACAGAAGGTTTCCTCGCGAGCAACTTTCCCGGTGGAAGGATGGTAGCGTGCGTACTTGGACATATGGCGGCCCCTTTTTTATCCAGACGATAAGTAGAACAACAAAGAAAGATAAGTCTAAAGTTTGTTTCATTTGAAATTTCCCATCATTCCATATTACGTCTACGTATGAGAAACTTCCAAGTGAGGAGACCTTTCCGCGTCTTTCATTCGCGCTCTATCCTTGCCTCGAGTCCCATCGACAGGTGTCGGTGCAACAAACCTTGGGTCTGTTCCCCAGACTGTGCACAGGCACAAGACAAGATTACGAGCACCAAGATCAGATCGAAGCACAAAGGATCAGTTCTTCGAAGGACCAACGTGCAGATCTAGAGGATCAAGACTAGCCTGAGAAGCAAGATATCGCTAAGGGAAAAACCTCCATTGCCGGTCAGGCGAGCCTGGCAAGGAAGGGGTTACCCCCGGAAGCAAGCTGTCGAATCATCCCGGCAAGCCTGTCGGGGCCTACGGGGGCGATCCACTCCACCGCACCACCTCACCACGTCGCACGTCGTCGATCAATGTGGTGTCAAGCTCCAAGGTGACTAAGTGGGTGTTATTCGCCACATGGCAGCCACTTCCTACAGAAAATGCATCCAAGCAACACTCGTCCTAAGACGTGTCAAGCAAGCAGGCGTGAAGCTGGCAAAGCAGCACGGCTGGGCCTGTCGGGCAAGTTATGATGTGACGTTGAGTGGCGCATTTAATGCGCCCTGTCAGCCTGCAAACTTAGGTATGATAGCACTATTTGCTATCTAATCATTGCGTAATGACTGATTTGCCACTGTGGTGACCCCTTGATCTCTAAAAGGAGGCCCAAGGCAAGGGTTGGCTAATCCAGACCCTCACACACTCATACGCATGTAGCCGCTTTCGCCTCGAGGCGACCCCGGCCGGGTAAGCGTGTTGCGCTCACCACCACCTTTTCCACCATCAATCCACCAAAGCAGGAGTAGGGTTTTATGCCTCATGGCGACTCGAACCTAGGTAAAATTGCCCGTGTAATCTTTGTTGTGCTGTTCCACGCCCCTCCGCTCTTTGTGCAACGTGCCATCCCCCCGCTGAACTAGAAAGGGGCTCTTAGTCCCATAGGTGGCCATGGTTTCCCACAACATCTTTGGCGCGCCAGGTAGGGGGATCACTTGCACGAACCCGAAGGCGTGAACAGCGCGTCAGCTTCGCTGCTATTTTCATCATCTACGGCTCCATCAACTATGGCGCCCAAGAAGAAGTCCGGTGCCGCAGCTCACTCATCGTCCTCGAAGGCCCCGCGGCCAGCAGCCGCCGACGCCGCGGGGAACGCGGGGGTGCCCGAGGAGGTGGGTGCTATAGGGGACGTGGTCAGCACAGGCGGCATTGTCACCACCTCCCCCACGGCCGAAGCAGGAGCGGGAGGCACCAGAGAAGAGCAGCATCAGCAACATCCCAACGGTCATGCCCCACGAGGTACGAACGAATGGGTTATTCCATGTGTACCTCTTCTCCTCGCCGAAGGGCACAGCCGCAGTGGTGATGCCCGGTCTGGTACGAACCACCCTCCGGCCGCCCCTGCCACATGCATGACCGCAGGGAGCGTGCGTCCCTGGAGTGGGCTGACCCAACCATTGCGCCCATGGAGTCTTTGTCCCTCAAGAGCCTCCACCGCATCGCCATGTCATCCAAATGGCTGGTTCGCAACAGCGCGGGCGCAATGCGGTCACCGCTGACACAGTTAGAAGCCGGGCAACGGTGTAGTGTACATCGTCATCACTAATGCCAAGCACTGCTACGGAGGCCATGGCGCTGGCCCATCTGTTGTTGAGGTTCCCGCCGGCAGCTAATCAGATGGATGAGTGGAGAGCCACAATTTAGTGTCTGATTGGCTTCGCCGAGGCTCAGGGCTCGCAGTGAGCTGGCCTACCGCAGCCTCCCTAGACGACGACGGCAGCTCGTGCTGCTAGCCGTGCGGAAGGGGCCACCCTCACGGTGCAGTCCCCGCAGTGGCCGACAGCATGGGAGCCACGAAATCAAGAACCCGATGACGTCCCGATGGCTTCTTCCAACCCTCGAGCACGTCAAGTCCAATGGCGAGCCCCGGAAGTTAGGCGGAGGGAAGGCGCGTGCGTCGTTGTCGAGCGAACTAGTAGTGATCAAGAAGTGATCCTAAACTACTTACATTCAAACATAACCCAACTGTGTTCTCTTCTTGAACTCACTTGAAAAGAGACCATCATAGTTACACACGCGGTTGGTGTATTTTAGTTGAGTTTACTTCAAGCTCTCTACAACTGGATATTAACAAATTCCCATCTTCCAGCACTCTCACAAGTTTAAACCCTGCAGGGGTGTCCCAACTTAGCCCATGACAAGCTCATGATCCGCGAAGACAATCCTTCATCGCGAGACCCTCCTATCATACTTGGAATCCCGATGCACAAGACATTTCGACAATGGTAAAACAAGTCCAGCAAGATCTCCCGACGTGCCGACACCCTGATAGTTGTTGGGGAACGCCGTAATTTCAAAAAAAAATCCCACGCACACGCAAGATCCATCTAGGTGATTCATAGAAACGAGAGGGAAGAGTGTTGTCCACGTACCCTCGTAGACCGTAAGCGGAAGCATTATGACAACGCGGTTGATGTAGTCGTACGTCTTCACGATCCGACCAATCCTAGCAACGGAGGTACGGCATCTCCGCGATCTGCACACGTTCAGCTCAGTGACGTCCCACGAACTCTAGATCCAGCTGAGGTCGAGGGAGAGTTTTGTCAGCACGACGGTGTGATGACGGTGATGATGAAGTCACCGACGGAGGGCTTCGCCTAAGCACTATGACAATATGACCGAGGTGGAAATCTGTAAGGGGGGCACCGCATGCGGCTAAGAGATCAACTTGTGTGTCTATGGGGTGCCCCCTCCCCCGCATATAAAGGAGGGGAGGAGGAGGAGGGCCCGCCTCAAGGGGCGCGCCCAAAGGGGGGATTCCTACTCCTAGTAGGAGTAGGTTTCCCCGTTTCCTAGTCCATGTAGGAGAAGAAGGAAGGAGAGGAAAGGGAGAAGGAAAGAGGGGGTGCCGCCCCCTCCCTAGTCCAGTTCGGACCAGCCCATGGGGGCGCGTGGCCGCCCACTGAGTCCCTTCTCTCTTTTCCCATATGGCACATTAAGGCCCACTACTTCCTCCGGCGAATTCCCATAACTCTGCGTTACTCCGAAAAATACTTGAATCACTCGGAACCTTTCGATGTCTGAATATAGCCTTACAATATATCGATCCTTACGTCTCGACCATTTTGAGACTCCTCGTCATGTCCGTGATCTCATCCGGGACTCCAAACAACCTTCGGTACATCAAATCACATAACTCACAATACAAATCGTCATCGAACATTAAGCGTGTGGACCCTACGAGTTCGAGAACTATGTAGACATGACTGAGTCACATCTCCGGTCAATAACCAATAGCGGAACCTGGATGCTCATATTGGCTCCTACATATTCTACGAAGATCTTTATCGGTCAAATCGCATAACAACTTACATTGTTCCCTTTGTCATCGGTATGTTACTTGCCCGAGATTCGATCGTTGGTATCCTCACACCTAGTTCAATCTCATTATTGGCAAGTCTCTTTACTCATTCCGTAATGCATTATCCCGCAACTAAATCATTAGTCACGTTACTTGCAAGGCTTATAGTGATGTGCATTACCGAGAGGGCCCAGAGATACCTCTCCGACAATTGGAGTGACAAATCATAATCTCGATCTATGCCAACTCAACAAACACCATCGGAGACATCTGTAGAGCATCTTTATAATCATCCAGTTACGTTGTGACGTTTGATAGAACACTAAGTGTTCCTCCGGTATTCGGGAGTTGCATAATCTCATAGTCATAGGAACATGTATAAGTCATGAAGAAAGCAATAGTAACAAACTAAACGATCATAGTGCTAAGCTCACGGATGCGTCAAGTCAGTCACATCATTCTCTAATGATGTGATCCCGTTAATGAAATGACAACTCATGTCTATGGTTAGGAAACCAAACCATCTTTGATTAACGAGCTAGTCAAGTAGAGGCATACTAGTGACACTCAGTTTGTCTATGTATTCACAGATGTACTGCAACATTCAGATCCGTATGTATTTTTCTTGTGAGAGAAGTTTAGTCTACGGGTCTACAACATTCAGATCCGTATTATTTTGCAAATTTTCTATGTCTACAATACTCTACACGGAGCTACGCTAGCTAATTGCTTCCACTTTCAATATGTATCTAGATCGAGACTTAGAGTCATCTAGATCGGTGTAAAAAGTTTGCATCGACGTAACTCTTTACGACGAACTCTTTTATCACCTCCATAACCGAGAAATATTTCCTTAGTCCTCTAAGGATAATTTTTCCTGTTGTCCAGTGATCTACTCCTAGATCACTATTGTACTCCCTTGCCAAAATCATGCTAAGGTATACAATAGGTCTGGTACACAGCATAGCATACTTTATAGAACCAATGACTGAGGCATAGGGAATGACTTTTCATTCTCTTTCTATTTTTTGCCGTGGCCTAGTTTTGAGTCTTTACTCAATTTCACATGTTACAACTCTGGCAAGAACTCCTTCTTTGACTGATACATTTTGAACTCCTTCAAAATCTTATCAAGGTATGTATTCATCGAAAGTCTTATCAAGCGTCTTGATCTATCTTTATAGATCTTGATGCCCAATATGTAAGTAGCTTTACATGTAATTATATTTTTGAAAAAATCCTTTCAAATTCTCCTTTATGCTTTCCAGAAAATTCTACATCATTTCTGATCAACAATATGCCGTTCACATATACTTATCAGAAAGGTTGTAGTGCTCCCACTCACTTTCTTGTAAATACAGACTTCACTGCAAGTCTGTATAAAACTATATGCTTTCATCAACTCATCAAAGCGTATATTCCAACTCCGAGATGTTGGCACCAGTCCATAGATGGATCGCTGGAGCTTGCACACTTTGTTAACACCTTTAGGATTGATAAAACCTTCTGGTTGCATCATATACAACTCTTTTTTTTAATAAATTCATTAAGGAATGTAGTTTTGATATCCATTTGCCAGATTTCATAATCATAAAATGCGGCAATTGCTAACATGATTTGGATAGACTAAAGCATCGCTACTGGTGGGAAGGTCTCATCGTAGTCAACTCCTTAAACTTGTTGAAAACCTTTCACAACAAGTCGAGCTTTGTAGATAGTAACACTACTATCAGCGTCCGTCTTCCTCTTGAAGATCCATTTATTCTGAATGGCTCACCGATCATCGGGTAATTCAATCAAAGTCCATAATTTGTTCTCATAGATGGATCCCATCTCAGATTTCCTGACCTTAAGCCATTTCACGGAATCTGGGCTCATCATCGCTTCCTCATAGTTCGTAGGTTCGTCATGGTCTAGTAACATGACTTCCAGAACAGGATTACCGTACCACTCTGGTGCGGAACTTACTCTGGTTGACCTACGAGGTTCGGTGGTAACTTGATCTGAAGTTTCATGATCATCATCATTAGCTTCCTCACTAATTGGTGTAGGCATCACTGGAACTGATTTATGTGATGAACTACTTTCCAATTCAAGAGAAGGTACAGTTATCTCATCAAGTTCTACTTTCCTCCCACTCACTTCTTTCGAGAGAAACTCCTTCTCTAGAAAGGATCCACTCTTAGCAACGAAGATCTTGCCTTCGGATCTGTGATAGAAGGTGTCCCCAACAGTTTCTTTTGGGTATCCTATGAAGATGCACTTCTCCGATTTGGGTTTGAGCTTATGAAGTTGAAACTTTTTCACATAAGCGTCGCAATGATGTCTACTACACAACCTTCTTCTTGTAGACATTGTTGGGCCTCCAAGTGCAGAGGTTTGTAGGACAGTAGCAAATTTCCCTCAAGTGGATGACCTAAGGTTTATCAATCCGTGGGAGGCGTAGCATGAAGATGGTCTATCTCAAACAACCCTGCAACCAAATAACAAAGAGTCTCTTGTGTCCCCAACACACCCAATACAATGGTAAATTGTATAGGTGCGCTAGTTCGGCGAAGGGATGGTGATACAAGTGCAATATGGATGCTAGATATAGGTTTTTGTAATCTGAAAATATAAAAACAGCAAGGTAACTAATGATAAAAGTGAGCGAAAACGGTATTGCAATGCATTGAAACAAGGCCTAGGGTTCATACTTTCACTAGTGCAAGTTCTCTCAACAATAATAACATAATTGGATCATATAACTATCCCTCAACATGCAACAAATAGTCACTCCAAAGTCACTAATAGCGGAGAACAAACGAAGAGATTATTGTAGGGTACGAAAGCACCTCAAAGTTATTCTTTCTGATCGATCTATTCAAGAATCTGTAGTAAAATAACATGAAGCTATTCTTTCCATTAAATCTATCCTAGAGTTCGTACTAAAATAACACCTTAAGACACAAATCAACCAAAACCCTAATGTCACCTAGATACTCCAATGTCACCTCAAGTATCCGTGGGTATGATTATATGATATGCATCACACAATCTCAGATTCATCTATTCAACCAACACAAAGAACTTCAAAGAGTGCCCCAAAGTTTCTACCGGAGAGTCAAGATGAAAACGTGTGCCAGCCCCTATGCATAAGTTCACGAGGTCACGGAACTCGCAAGTTGATCACCAAAACATACATCAAGTGGATCACGTGATATCCCATTGTCACCATAGATAAGCACATGAAAGACATACATCAAGTGTTCTCAAATCCTTAAAGACTCAATCCAATAAGATAACTTCAAAGGGAAAACTCAATTCACCACAAGAGAGTAGAGGGGGAGAAACATCATAAGATCCAACTATAATAGCAAAGGTTGTGATACATCAAGATCGTGCCAAATCAAGAACACGAGAGAGAGAGAGAGATCAAACAGATTGCTACTGGTACATACCCTCAGCCCCGAGGGTGAACTACTCCCTCCTTGTCATGGAGAGCGTCGGGATGATGAAGATGGCCACCGGAGAGGGATTCCCCCCCCCCTCCGACAAGGTGCCGAAACGGGTCTAGATTGGTTTTCGGTGGCTACAGAGGCTTGCGGTGGCGGAACTCTCGATCTAGGTTATTTTCTGGAGGTTTCTGTATTTATAGGAATTTTTGGCGTAGGTCTCACGTCAGGGGGGGTCTCCGAGTCATCCACGAGGATGGAGGGCGCGCCAACCCCCTGGGCTCGCCCTCCTATCTCGTGGACGGCTCCGGACTCTTCTGGCCCAACTATTTTACTCCGGGGGCTTCTTTTGGTCCATAAAAAGTCATCAAAATTTGGCACGTCAATTGGACTCCATTTGATATTCCTTTTCTGTAAAACTGAAAAACAAGAAAAAAACCAGAAAGTGGCACTGGGCTCTAGGTTAATAGGTTAGTCCCAAAAATCATATAAAATAGCATATAAATGCATATAAAACATCCAAGGTTGATAATATAATAGCATGGAACAATAAAAATTATAGATACGTTGTAGACGTATCAAGCATCCCCAAGCTTAATTCCTGCTCATCCTCGAGTAGGTAAATGATAAAAACAGGATTTTTGATGTGGAATGCTACCTAACATATTTATCCATGTAATTCTCTTTATTGTGGCAAGAATATTCAGATCCTAAAGATTCAACAAAAAAGTTTAATATTGACATAAAAATAATAATACTTCAAGCATACTAACAAAGTAATCATGTCTTCTCAAAATAACATGGCCAAAGAAAGCTATCCCTACAAAATCATATAGTCTGGCTATGCTCTATCTTCATCACACAAAATATTTAAATCATGCACAACCCTGATGACAAGCCAAGCAATTGTTTCATACTTTTGATGTTCTAAACTTTTTCAATCTTCACGCAATACATGAGCGTGACCTATGGAGATAGCACTATATGTGGAATAGAATGGTCATTGTGGAGAAGACAAAAAGGAGAATATAGTCTCACATCAACTAGGCGTATCAACGGGCTATGGAGATGCCCATCAATAAATATCAATATGAGTGAGTAGGGATTGCCATGCAACGGATGCACTAGAGCTATAAGTGAATGGAAGCTCAAAAAGAAACTAAGTGGGTGTGCATCCAACTCGCTTGCTCACGAAGACGTAGGGCATTTTGAGGAATCCCATCATTGGAATATACAAGCCAAGTTCTATAATGAAAAATTCCCACTAGTATAAAAAATGACAACATAGGAGACTCTCTATCATGAAGACCATGGTGCTACTTTGAAGCACAAGTGTGGTAAAAGGATAGTAGCATTGCCCCTTCTCTCTTTTTCTCTCATTTTTTGTTTTTTTGGGCCTTCTCTTTTTTATGGCCTCTTTTTTTATATATTTTTTATTTTTCTTCCGGAGTCTCATCCCGACTTGTGGGGGAATCATAGTCTCCATCATCCTTTCCTCACATGGGACAATGCTCTAATAATGATGACCATCACACTTTTATTTACATACAACTCAAGAATTACAACTCGATACTTAGAACAAACTATGACTCTATGTGAATGCCTCCGGTGGTGTATCGGGATGTGCAATGAATTAAGAGTGACATGTATGAAAGAATTATGAATGGTGGCTTTTCCACAAATACGATGTCAACTACATGATCATGCAAAGCAATATGACAATGATGAAGCGTGTCATAATAAACGGAATGGTGGAAAGTTGCATGGCAATATATCTCGGAATGGCTATGGAAATGCCATAATAGGTAGGTATGGTGGCTGTTTTGAGGAAGGTAATGGTGGGTGATATGGTACCGGCGAAAGTTGCGCGGCACAAGAGAGGCTAGCAATGCTGGAAGGGTGAGAGTGCGTATAATCCATGGACTCAACATTAGTCATAAAGAATTCACATACTTATTGCGAAAATCTATTAGTTATTGAAACGAAGTACTACGCGTATGCTCCTAGGGGGATAGATTGGTAGGAAAAGACCATCGCTTGTCCCTGACCGCCACTCATAAGGAAGACAATCAAAAAAATAAATCATGCTCCGACTTCATCACATAACGGTTCACCATACGTGCATGCTACGGGAATCACAAACTTTAACGCAAGTATCTCTCAAATTCACAACTACTCAACTAGCATGACTCTAATATCACCATCTTCATATCTCAAAGCAATCATAAAGAATCGAACTTCTCATAGTATTCAATGCACTTTATATGAAAGTTTTTATTATTATACCCATCTTGGATGCTTATCATATTAGGACTAGTTTCATAACCAAAGAAAATTACCATGTTGATTAAGACTCTCAAAATAATATAAGCGAAGAATGAGAGTTCAACAATTTCTTCAAAATAAAACTATCGTCATGCTCTAAAAAGATATAAGTGAAGTACTAGAGCAAACGACAAACTACTCCAATAGATATAAGTGAAGATCAATGAGTAGTTAAATAATTATGTAACTATGTGAAGAATCTCTAACATTTAAGAATTTCAGATCTTGGGATATTATTCAAACAGCAAGCAAAACAAAATAAAATAAAATAACGTGCCAAGCAAAACACATATCATGTTGTGAATAAAAATATAGCTCCAAGTAAAGTTACCGATGAACGAAGACGAAAGAGGGGGTGCCATCCGGGGCATCCCCAAGCTTAGGCTCTTGGTTGTCCTTGAATATTACCTTGGGGTGCCTTGGGCATCCTCAAGCTTAGGCTCTTGCCACTCCTTGTTCCATAGTGCATCGAATCTTTACCCAAAACTTGAAAACTTCACAACACAAAACTCAACAGAAAACTCGTAAGGTCCGTTAGTATAAGAAAATAAATCACCACTTTTGGTACTGTTGTGAACTCATTCTAAATTAATATTGGTGTTATATCTACTGTATTCCAACTTCTCTATCATTCATAATCTCCGATACTACTCATAGATTCCTCAAAATAAGCAAACAACACATTGAAAACAAAATCTGTCAAAAACAGAACATTATGTAGTAATCTGTATGTTTCGAATACTTCTGTAACTCCAAAAATCCTGAAAAATTAGGAAGTCCTAGGAAATTTGTTTATTAATCTACTTCAAGTGGAATTGGTATTTTATCACTCTCTGGTAAGAAATGAAAATTATTCTCATGAGCGCATACTTTCTGTTTTTTCAGCAAGATCAAACAACAATCACCCAGGAAGATCCTAAAGGCTTTACTTGGCACAAACACTAATTAAAACATAAAAAACACAATCATAACAGAATCTAGATGAATTATTTATTACTAAACAGGAACAAAAATCAAAGAACAAAAATAAAATTGGGTTACCTCCCGACAAGCGCTATCGTTTAACGCCCCTAGCTAGGCATGATGATTTCAATGATGCTCACATAAAAGATAAGAATTGAAACATAAAGAGAGCATCATGAAGAATATAACTAGCACATTTAAGTATAACCCACTTCCTATGCATAGGGATTTTGTGAGCAAACCACTTGTGGGAATAATAATCAACTTGCATAGGAAGGTAAACCAAGCAAATCTTCAAGATTTTCAACACAAAGAGAGGAAACTGGATATTATTGCAATTCCTACAAGCATATGTTCCTCCCTCATAATAATTACATGTAGGATCATAAGCAAATTCAACAATATAGCTATCACAAAACATATTCTTAACATGATCCACATGTATCCAAAGTCGACACTCTTCCGAAATAGTGGGATTAACATTAACTAAAGTCATGACCTCTCCAAACCCACTTTCATAATTATCACAATAAGATGCAACACCCTCTAAAATATGGGATCATTACTTGCCAAAGTTGACACTCTTCCAAACCCACTTTCATCAATATAATCATTATAAATAGGAGGCATGCTATCATCAAAATAATTTTGCTCATGAAAACTTGGGGGACAAAAGAAATATCATCTTCATCAAACATAGCATCCCCAAGCTTGTGGCTTTGCATATCATTAGCATCATGGATATTCAAATAATTCATACTAACAACATTGCAATCATGCTCATCATCCAAATATTTAGTGCCAAACATTTTAATACATTCTTCTTCTAACACTTTGGCACAATTATCGGAATCCTTATTTTCACGAAAGACATTAAAAAGATGAAGCATATGAGGCAACCTTAGTTCCATTTTTTTGTAGTTTTCTTTTATAGACTAAACTAGAGATAAAACAAGAAACTAAAAGATTTGATTGCAAGATCTAAAGATATACCTTCAAGCGCTAACCTCCCCGGCAACAACGCCAGAAAAGAGCTTGATGTCTACTACACAACCTTCTTCTTGTAGACGTTGTTGGGCCTCCAAGTGCAGAGGTTTCTAGGACAGTAGCAAATTTCCCTCAAGTGGATGACCTAAGGTTTATCAATCCGTGGGAGGCGTAGGATGAAGATGGCCTCTCTCAAACAACCCTGCAACCAAATAACAAAGACTCTCATGTGTCCCCAACACACCCAATACAATGGTAAATTGTATAGGTGCACTAGTTCAGCGAAGAGATGGTGATACAAGTGCAATATGGATGGTAGATATAGGTTTTTGTAATCTGAAAATATAAAAACAGCAACATAACTGATGATAAAAGTGAGCGAAAACGGTATTGCAATGCGTTGAAACAAGGCCTAGGGTTCATAGTTTCACTAGTGCAAGTTCTCTCAACAACAATAACGTAATTGGATCATATAACTATCCCTCAACATGCAACAAAGAGTCACTCCAAAGTCACTACTAGCGGAGAACAGACGAAGAGATTATTGTAGGGTACGAAACCACCTCAAAGTTATTCTTTCTGATCGATCTATTCAAGATTTAGTAGTAAAATAACATGAAGCTATTATTTCCATTCAATCTATCGTAGAGTTCGTACTAAAATAACACCTTAAGACACAAATCAACCAAAACCTTAATGTCACCTAGATACTCCGATGTCACCTCAAGTATCCGTGGGTATGATTATACGATATGCATCACACAATCTCAGATTCATTTATTTAACCAACACAAATAACTTCAAAGAGTGCCCCAAAGTTTCTACTGGAGAGTCAAGATGAACACGTGTGCCAACCCCTATCCATAAGTTCACAAGGTCACGGAACTCGCAAGTTGATCACCAAAACATACATGAAGTGGATCACGTGATATCCCATTGTCACCACAGATAAGCACATGCAAGACATACATCAAGTGTTCTCAAATCCTTAAAGACTCAATCCGATAAGATAACTTCAAAGGGTAAACTCAATTCATCACAAGAGAGTAGAGGGGGAGAAACATCATAAGATCCAACTATAATAGTACAGCTCGCGATACATCAAGATCGTGCCAAATCAGGAACACGAGAGAGATTGAGAGAGATAGAGAGATCAAACACATTGCTATTGGTACATACCCTCAGCCCCGAGGATGAACTACTCCCTCCTTGTCATGGAGAGCGCCGGGATGATGAAGATGGCCACCGGAGAGGGATTCCCCCCTCCGGCAGGGTGCCGGAACGGGTCTAGATTGGTTTTCGATGGCTACAGAGGCTTGCGGCGGCAGAACTCCCGATCTAGGTTATTTTCTGGAGGTTTCTGTATTTATAGGAACTTTTGGTGTAGGTCTCACGTCCGGGGGGTCTCCGAGTTGTCCACGAGGGTGGAGGGCGCGCCCTACCCCCCTGGGCTCGCCTCCTATCTCGTGGACGGCTCGGGACTCTTCTGGCCCAACTATTTTACTCCGGGGGCTTCTTTTGGTCCATAAAAAATCATCAAAAATTGGGACGTCAATTGGACTCCGTTTGGTATTCCTTTTCTGTAAACTCAAAAACAAGGAAAAAACAAAAAGAGGCACGGGGCTCTAGGTTAATAGGTTAGTCCCAAAAATCATATAAAATAGCATATAAATGCATATAAAACATCCAAGGTTGACAATATAATAGCATGGAACAATCAAAAATTATAAATACGTTGGAGACGTATCACGCAACCCCAAACTTTAAGAAACGACAGCTTTGGTTTCTTGCTAAACCACGGTGTCGTATTAACGGATTTTAGACGGTGCCCTATTTAATGTGAATGCATCTGTCTCTAATGCATAACCCCAAAACGATAGTGGTAATTCGGTAAGAGATATCATAGATTGCACCATATCTAATAAAGTAAGGTTATGACATTTGGACACACCATTATATTGTGGTGTTCTAGGTGGCGTGAGTTGCGAAACTATTCCATGTTGTTTCAAATCAAGACCAAACTCGTAACTCAAATATTTATTTCCGCGATCAGATCGTAGAAACTTTATTTTCTTGTTACGATGATTTTCCACTTCACTCTGAAATTCTTTGAACTTTTCAAATGTTTCATACTTATGTTTCATCAAGTAGATATACCCATATCTGCTCCAATAATCTGTGAATGTCAGAAAATAAATATACCCGCCGCGAGCCTCAACACTCATTGGACCGCACACATCAGTATGTATTATTTCCAACAAGTCTGTTGCTCGCTCCATTGTTTTGAAGAACGGAGTCTTAGTCATCTTGCCCATGAGGCATGGTTCGCAAGCATCAAGTGATTCCAAAAGTCCATCAACATGGAGTTTCCTCATGCGCTTTACACCAATATGACCTAAACGGCAGTGCCACATGTAAGTTGCACTATCATTATAAACTTTGCATCTTTTGGCTTCAATATTATGAATATGTGTATCACTACGATCGAGATTCAATAAACCATTTATATTGAGTGTATGACCATATAAGGTTTTATTCATGTAAATAGAACAACAATTATTCTTTGACTTAAATGAGTAACTGTATTGCAATACACATGATCCAATCATATTTTTGCTCAACGCAAACACAAAATAACATTTATTTTAGGTTCAACACTAATCCCAAAGGTAAAGGGAGTGTGCGATGGTGATCTTAACAACCTTGGAATCACTTCCAACTCACATCATCCTCTCGCCCTTAACTAGCCTCTGTTTATTTTGCAACTCCCGTTTTGAGTTACTACTCTTAGCAACTGAACCAGTATCAAATACTGAGGGATTGCTATAAACACTAGTAAAGTACACATCAATAACATGTATATCAAATATACCTTTGTTCACTTTTCCATCCTTCTTATCCGCTAAGTATCTAGGGCAGTTCCACTTCCAGTGACCATTTCCTTTGCAGTAGAAGCACTCAGTTTCAGGCTTGGGTCTAGCTTTGGGCTTCTTCATGGGAGTGGCAACTTGCTTGCCATTCTTCTTGAAGTTCCCTTTCTTTCCCTTGCCCTTTTATTTGAAACTAGTGGTCTTGTCAACCATCAACACTTGATGCTTTTTCTTGATTTCTACCTTCGCCAATTTCAGCATCGCGAAGAGCTTGCGAATCGTTTCCGTTATCCCTTGCATATTATAGTTCATCACGAAGTTCTAGTAACTTGGTGATAGTGACTTAGAGAACTCTGTCAATCACTATCTTATCTGGAAGATCAACTCCCACTTGATTCAAGTGATTGTAGTACTCAGACATTCTGAGCACATGCTCACTAGCTGAGCTATTCTCCTCCATCTTGTAGGCAAAGTACTTGTCAGAGGTTTCATACCTCTCGACTCGGGCATGAGTCTAAAATAACAATTTCATCTTCTGGAACATCTTATATGTTCCGCGGAGTTCAAAATGTCTTTGAAATCCCGGTTCTAAGCCATAAAGCATGGTGCACTAAACTATCAAGTAGTCATCATACCGAGCTTGCCAAACATTCATAACATCTGCATCTGCTCCTGTAATAGGTCCTGCAATCGGTCTGTCACCTAGCGGTACATCAAGGACATAATTCTTCTATGCAGCAATGAGGATAATCCTCAGATCACGGAGCTAGTCCGAATCATTGCTACTAACATCTTTCAACATAGTTTTCTCTAGGAACATATCATAAATAAAACGGGGAAGCTATACACGAGCAATTGATCTACAACATAGATATGCAAATACTATCAGGACTAAGTTCATGATAAATTTAAGTTCAATTAATCATATTACTTAAGAACTCCCACTTGGATAGATATCCCTCTAATCATCTAAGTGATCACACGATCCATATCAACTAAACCATGTCTGATCATCACGTGAGATGGAGTAGTTTTCAATGATGAACATCACTATGTGGATCATATCTACTATATGATTCATGCTCGACCTTTCGGTCTCAGTGTTCCGATGCCATATCTGAATATGCTAGGCTCGTCAAGTTTAACCCAAGTATTCTTCGTGTGCAAAACTGGCTTGCACCCGTTGTATGTGAACGTAGAGCTTATCACACCCGATCATCACGTGGTGTATCGGCACGATGAACTGTCGCAACGGTACATACTCAGGGAGAACACTTGTACCTTGAAATTTAGTGAGAGATCATCTTATAATGCTACCGTCGTACTAAGAAAAATAGGATGCATAAAAGATAAACATCACATGCAATCAAAATATGTGACATGATATGGCCATCATCATCTTGTGCCTTTGATCTCCATCTCCAAAGTACCATCATGATCTCCATCATCACCGGCATGACACCATGATCTCCATCATCTTGATCTTTATCAACGTGTCCTCACATGGTTGTCTCGCCAACTATTGCTATCGCATAGCGATAAAGTAAAGCAATTATATGGCGCTTGCATCTTATGCAATAAAGAGACAACCATAAGGCTCCTGCCAGTTGCCGATAACTTTAATAAAACATGATCATCCTATACAACAATTTATATCTCATCACGTCTTGGCCATATCACATCACAACATGCCCTGCAAAAACAAGTTAGACGTCCTCTACTTTGTTGTTGCAAGTTTTACGTGGCTGCTAGGGGCTGAGCAAGAACCGTTCTTACCTGCGCATCAAAAACCACAACACGGTGGAGTGATTGCTTTTTGATCTTCAGAAAGAACCATGTTCATTGAATCTGATTCAACTAAAGTTGGAGAAACTGACACCCACCAGCCACCTGTGTGCGAAGCACGTCGGTAGAACTAGTCTCACGTAAGCGTACGCGTAATGTCGGTCTGAGCCGCTTCATCCAACAATACCGCTGAATCAAGAATCAACTAGTGACGGCAAGCAATATGCATATACCCACGCCCACAACTCCTTTGTGTTCTACTCGTGCATATAACATCTACGCATAGACCTGGCTCGGATGCCACTGTTGGGGAATGCAGTAATTTCAAAAAAAATCCCTCGCACGCGCAAGATCCATCTAGGTGATGCATAGCAACGAGAGGGGAGAGTGTTGTCCACATACCCCCGTAGACCGTAAGCGGAAGCGTTATGACAACACGGTTGATGTAGTCGTACGTCTTCACGATCCGACCGATCCTAGCACCGAAGGTACGGCACCTCCGCGATCTGCACACGTTCAGCTCGGTGACGTCCCACGAACTCTAGATCCAGCTGAGGTCGAGGGAGAGATTCGTCAGCAGGACGGCGTGATGATGGTGATGATGAAGTTACCAACACAGGGCTTTGCCTAAGCACTACGACAATATGACCGAGGTGGAAATATGTGGAGGGGGCACCGCACACGGCTAAGAGATCAACTTGTGTGTCTATGGGGTGCCCCCTCCCCCGTATATAAAGGAGGGGAGGAGGAGGAGGGCCGGCCTCAAGGGGCGCGCCCAAAGGGGGGATTCCTACTCCTAGTAGGAGTAGGTTTCCCCATTTTCCTAGTCCATGTAGGAGAAGAAGGAAGGAGAGGAGAGGAGAGGGAGAAGGAAAGAGGGGGGAGCCGCCCCCTCCCTATTCCAATTCAGACCAGCCCATGGGGGGCACACGGCAACCCCTTGAGGCCCTTCTCTCTTTTCCCGTATGGCCCATTAAGGCCCACTACTTCCTCCGGCGAATTCCCGTAACTCTCCGGTACTCCGAAAAATACCCGAATCACTCGGAACCTTTCCGATGTCCGAATATAGCCTTCCAATATATCGATCTTTATGTCTCGACCGTTTCGAGACTCCTCGTCATGTCCTCGATCTCATCCGGGACTCCGAACAACCTTCGGTACATCAAATAACATAACTCACAATACAAATCGTCATTGAATGTTAAGCATGCGGATCCTACGGGTTCGTGAACTCTGTAGACATGACCAAGACACATCTCCGGTCAATAACCAATAGCGGAACCTAGATGCTCATATTGGCTGCAACATATTCTATGAAGATCTTTATCGGTCAAACCGCATAACAACATAGTTGTTCCCTTTGTCATCGGTATGTTACTTGCCCGAGATTCGATCGTTGGTATCCTCATACCTAGTTCAATATCGTTACTGGCAAGTCTCTTTACTCGTTACGTAATGCATTATCTCGCAACTAACTCATTAGTCACATTGCTTGCAAGGCTTATAGTGCATTACCGAGAGGGCCTAGAGATACCTCTCCGACAATCGGAGTGACAAATCATAATCTCGATCTATGCCAACTCAACAAACACCATCAGAGACACCTGTAGAGCATCTTTATAATCACCCAGTTACGTTGTGACGTTTGATAGCACACTAAGTGTTCCTCCGGTATTCGGGAGTTGCATAATCTCATAGTCATAGGAACATGTATAAGTCATGAAGAAAGCAATAGCGACAAAATAAACGATCATAGTGCTAAGCTAACGGATGGGTCAAGTCAATCATATCATTCTCTAATGATGTGATCCTATTAATCAAATGACAACTCATATCTACGGGTAATAAACTTAACCATCTTTGATTAACGAGCTAGTCAAGTAGAGGCATACTAGTGACACTCAGTTTGTCTATGTATTCACACATGTACTAAGTTTTTGGTTAATACAATTCTAGCATGAATAATAAACATTTATCATGATATATAAGGAAATATAAATAACAACTTTATTATTGCCTCTAGGGCATATTTCCTTCAATAGTAGCCGCGCTTATCTCATCTCAAGCCACGACGGATGAGCTATGGTTACAGCGACCAAAATACCCCAAGTTGCCAAGGGGCGGCGCTGCAAGCTGCTCTAGTTTGGGACCAACACCATCAGCACTGCCCCTTGTTTATGTAGAAAGAATCCTCGGGTTCATGACGCCCTATGCCAATTAATTTTTTAGTTCAATATTATTATGGCAAATGTTAAAACCAATGTTGGGCCTTGCTAGAACAATTTTATTCAAAGCGAACTGTCAAGAGGGGCCCATAAACCCTCACCGTGTTAGGGACGCAAAATCAAGGAACATAACACCGGTATGACGGAAAATAGGGCGGCAAGAGTGGAACAAAATACCAGGTAAAAGGCCGAGCCATCCAGCCTTTACCAAGTATATATGTGCAGTAATTAAATAAGAGATATTGTGATATCCCATGATATCCATGTCTCAATGTGGAACAAACCGCAATTGCACCTGCAACTAGCAACGCTATAAGAGGGGCTGAGCAAAGAGGTAACATAGCCAAACAAAGGTTTGCTAGGAAGGATGAAAAGGTTAGAGGCTATCATGGCAATTTGGGAGGCTTAATAAACAAGTGGTAGGTAGCGTGACGTAGCGATAGCATCGAGACAACTAGCATAGCAAAGATAGTAGTGAGATCCAAGGTGACAGTCATCTTGCCTAAAATCCCGCTAGGAAGAAGAGCGAGTCTATGAACAAGACGAAGCCATGTAGACGAACCAAGTGTAGTCGAACGAATCCTCACGATCGCAACAAAACAGGAACTAACGAGAAGAAGCACAACCGAAAAAATGCAACCAACATGGTAAACACACAACACGTAAACATGACATGATGCTCAACCAAGTATGATTCATGCCAAGTGTAAATGATGCTACTCATGGCAAGAGCTGATGCATACAAGAACAACACATCAAAGCCAGTTTACATGAGGCCGGAAACAACATATAACAATTCCAGAAACTCCCCATATGCAAATTTCGAATTTGGTCCAGATCTGAATAACACATTATGTTGAAGTGGTTAAACATCAAGTTAAAGTGTGCCAAGATGATCTACATGGTTTTCTAGTTAAGTTAGATATAAAGTTCGTTTAATTCAGAGCTACTGCCTAGAAGATATGAGCAAAACAAGTTAAACATGGCATTGATGCAATTGCAAGCAAAACACAATCACAAACACTCCAAAACAAGGATGCAACAAGGTAACATGAAACTACATGCAAAATGAATCAAGTTTCATATAGAGCATGCTCAAAACGGAGCAATGGTTCAACACATACACTCAATACAAGTTTTAACACAATCTGCCCAAAACAGCAACTAAGCACTTTGCAATCAAGGAAACAACATGCTACATGAAACATATGGACACATACTTGATATGCACTCAAAGTACAGATTACATGCTTCAAATATCATCAAGGTTCAGGTTCATAGGCATCAAGACTAATCCAACATGAGCAAAGCAAAAGGCAATTTTATAACACAGATTAGGACTTTGTGAAAACAGGGCATATGCATGAGCAGAGTTTATATGATGGCATGTTGGAGGCAAGAAATAACTAAGCTACATTGCAAGAACATGGCAAGCAAAAGCATTGTGTGTTATTACACATCAAGGAGCTCAAAACGCACAACATGGCATAACCATATGAGCAACAGGTTCATGGGAATCATGAAGACAAGATGCAACATGATATAAGATGATTCTCAGACTTGGAGGAAATCTGGGAATGCAAAACAATAACATTATGATGCTGACTTTAGAGGCACATAACAGCAAGCATAGCAACTTTAATAATTATGCAAAAGACATGGGCATGTAGTAGACATGATATACTTCAACTTAGTCCATGGGCACACGTTCATATGATGCATGGAGTAATTACTATGATTCTTGCAAAACGGAACATACTGTTAACAGGTTGACAGATTTGGCATGATGGCATCTTGAGAGTAAGAAAGAGACAAACTACAACAAGCTATATGGAAACCAAGGACATGGCATCAAAGTACACATAACAAAGAGCAAATAACATCAAGGCATCATAACCATATGGCTCATGGACTAGTGGGAAGCATCAAGACAAGTTTGAATGTTGTAACAGTTTCAGCAAGTGTAAAACAACACCATCATCATAGCATGTTTGCAAGCTTGGAACAGAGGTCATATGAAGTATAAAATTATCAAACATGGCATGTGGCCAAAGTAATCATAACGTGCTTTAATTCATGTAATTGGAGTATCTCCAAAAGATGCGTAGATTAATCAATAACAAGCTCACAACATGGCATCATGAAGTTAACAGAAAACTGGAACATCATTTAGGCATGTTCATGGCAATGAAAACGTATTCTACAGGACATATGTGAGGCATCAAATTGCATGACATGATAGAGCATAACATGGACATCAGAACATGTCAACTAGGCATCTCCACATTATGCACGGATACGATGGTATCATCAAGTTAACAAGGCAACATAATGTAGCATATTCAGACAGCAGAAAAATAGTAAGTCTCTGAAATCAACAACAACTAGTACCGTACTTTTCATGCTTGTGCTAGTCACCACAGGGCATATAAAAATACATGGATTGCACTAATGTAAAGATGGCATGAAGATGCTCCTAAAACATGTTGACATGATGCTCAAAAGATAAACACATAAAATGCTACGAAAAAGACAAAATCAACAAGTTACAACAATTTCCAGCAGACAACATCATTTAGCACTTTTGCAACAAGGATTAAGGCATCAAGATTAGCAGTAACATGCATGCAAACTATACCACCTTGTAGAGCACTCAGGGACGAACAATTTGACATATTATGCACGCAAAACGGAGCAATATGCACAAATTTACACCACTCCCAATAATGCAACATGATGCTGGAATTCTAGGGACTCGGCCATTTTCTGAAGGGAAAAAACCGAGCACAAAATAACTAAGTGGTGCACAGGGCGGGGAATATTGGGCGGCTCACCACGTGGGCTTGGCCCAATTAAGGAGGAGACGGCCCAGGGCAGACGGGGGAACCGGGCTGGGCCGCGGGTGGCTGGTCGAGCCGGAGTGGGGCCCACACAGGCGCGATGCGGGCGAGACGAGCAGCTCCTCCGCTCGTCCCTGAGCAGGCGCATGGCGGTGGTGGCGGCGGTCAGTTCCAGCGACGGGGCAGGAGGACGGCGGCGGGGATGGCCAGATCCGGCCGGCCAGTGCTGGATCCAGGCAAGGCGGCGGCAGATGGAGACCGGGGAGGCGCAGGTCGCGGGCTAGCGACGGGGCGCGCGGGCAGCAGCGCGGCTGATGGCGGTGGTGGCAGGCGTGCTGCAGGCGGCGGGGCGCGGCGGCGAGCGAGGCGGTAGGCGATGCGGCGGCGAAGGCGGGCGGCGGTGCCTCAGACGAGCCGCACGGGCGCGAGGGAGCCAGGGAGGCTCGGGCGGGCCCGATCTGGGCCCGCAGGGCCGTGGTGAAGTGGGGCGCTGGCGGCGGTGACGTGGCGACGCATGAGTGGCCAAGGCCGCGGTGGCGGACATGTCCGACGCGGGTGGACATGTCTGGCGGTGCGAGGAGGAAGAGAACTAGGGTTTGATCCGGTTATTGGACGGGAAGGGCCTATTTATAGGTAGAGGGAGCTAGGAGAAGGCTATTGAGGTGCGGTTTTCACCCACACGATCGTGATCCAATGGCGAAAAGCATGGAGGGTTTTGAGATGGGCTAGCAGGCTGTTGTGGAGGGGTGCTGGGCTGCAAAGAGAAAGGGGTCTGGCGGTTAACGCGGTTAACCGTTGGGGCATCAAATGACCTCCAAATGGAACGAAATTTGACAGGCGGTCTACCGATGATATACCAAGGCCACTCGACAAATCTCGGCCCATTCCGAGAATGTTTTTCTCCCGCTCACGAAACGAGATCTAGAAGGTGCGGTGGGTGCATGAGAGAGTGTCGGATGCCGAAACAGATAATGGGGAGAACTGGGAGACCCAAACGCATGCAAGTTTTGAAAACATGAGGATGCAATGCACATGATGACATGGCAAAGTGCAACACACAAGCAAATGACATGGCAATGATGGCGAAAAACTGGAAGACACCTAGCGCATCGGACTCGGGGCATCATAACTCTCCTCCACTAACAAGATATCTCGTCCCGAGATCTTAGGAACGAGATGGAAGAGAAAGAGGATAATGAGGAATAAGAGCGCCAAAAGAGAAGATGACCAAGGTCAAGAGCACTCATGTAGAAAACATAAACGACGATTATGACAAGAATCAAAAGCTCAAGGAATGAGATAGACTCTGAAACCACTCTGGTTAGAACAAGATAGAAAAGCAATAAGAACAAAAGAATTGCGATAGCATCCCGGTTAAACATGGAATGGAATAGAACATGAACTTGACAAGATTGAACGATACTTGACGAGAGGGACAACACAACACCTCCGGAAGAATTGAAAGAGTGGAACGAAAGAACGAAGAAGAAAAAGACATCTTCTACCACAATTGAGTTTGAAAGCATCCTTACGAAGAAGGTTGAACGAAGTTGTTGGGAATTAACCTACGAAAAGAATAAGCTTGTTGTGGGCTTATGGAAAACATCTCAAAATTATGAGGTGACAACCGGCCACAACGGAAATGATTGAATAGCTGAGAAGAACGAAGAAATGCAAAACTCCACTTCAAAAGAATATGGAGAATCAATTACACTTTGAGACGCAAGAAGAAAAGATACTTGAGCTCCAACAAGAATCTTGATGAACACTTGAAGAATAAATTAAATCCTGCTGAACCACCATGAAGAACTCCGGTAACAAAAGGATGATGAGATGGAATTGAAGGATGAAAAGAATAAGATTAAGCCTTGCAATGATTTAGATGGAGCTTCGTGACGAGACAAGCGAGAAAACTTGGAACTCCGGAAAAAGAAAAGATGAACAACTTAGAACCAAGAGACTATTCATCATGAAAAATCTCCGAAGGAAGGAATTAATCAACTTGATAAAAGAAGAATAAGAATTATGTTATGCTTATCATTCATCAATTAAATTTATGAGAAGCAATGGATTGCATACAACTTATTCACATTAGAAAAGATTAAGGGTAGATATAGCGCAAAACTTGGGAAGGTCTTCCTGAACCACCGGTAGGACTGGATGGAACGAATGAATTGATATGATAAGAACGGAAGTAAAATTCTTGAACGAACCACCGTATAAATGAAAACGAACAAAGAGAAGAGAACGAATCGCTTGAAAGAATTAGAAAACGAATGAAGATACTTGAGTGAATCAAGATGCAACAGAACGAAGAGATCACAAACCGATTAAAGAATGCTTGAACGAAGCACCGGTACAAATATGGGAACGAATGAAGCTAAAAACTTGGAACGAGGAAATATTCTCAAAATGGAGGCCTCTGGATAATCGAAATAGAAAAACAACTCCTGAAATACTACGGATGGGTAAGAAAAGAATCGCACGATTGGAAAAAATTTGAGAGGATAACATCAAGCTAGCACCACAAATCTCCGGGAGAACGGACAATATTTAGAGGAAAACTCTTCTTCGGTCTTCAAATGTTGAGAATGACGACGAGGAACACCACCAAACTTGTTGAGATACTTCGGGAGAATGAAAAGCGGAGAGGTTGAGCCAACAATGAAAATAATTTGAAATCAATCTTGGAAAACATCTGACTGATAAAATTCGTTGTTACGTCAAACTTTGAAAAGAATTTGAGAATAACTCCTGAAAATTAGAAGAGTCAGGTAAGATCATGGGAAAAGACTTGTGGGTTAGGGCCGACTAAAAGAAAACACCGTTGGACAGGATTGTTTCAATGAGAAATGACGCACCAGAACGATTGAAAGACAAGAATGAGGTGACAACCTTGAATTAATTTGAACACAAACACGAATCTTCTGAGGTGTCTTCAGCACTCCGGAATGATTAAACATGCAAGAGGCAAATGAGCAAGGGGAAACACTCCAATCAAGGAAAAGAATACGATCAACACCAGAAGCTTGAATTGAATCCACCGGAAATAAAACGAGACAAACCATGATGAACTAGACGAGAATTCACCGGTTGAGACAATTGAAGAACGACTGAAGAGACTCCGCATGAATGAAATTGATGCTCGAATAGAGGCTCAGACTCCTGGAAGAAAAGGGGTGGGAGGGCAGTAAAAACAAAGGCAACTTGGAACAGGGACGAATAACTTGAAGACAAAAGCACCGATGAAATAATTGAGGAAAGAATGGAAAGCATTCACACGAGTAGGATGGATACTTGATTATGAACTCCGTCTCCAAGAAGAAAACGGTGGGCGTGTGGGAAAAAGAAAGACAACTTCAGACGACATTTTTTATCTTCGGACGGGGAAACAACGTTGTTGAGAAAGAACCGAGGACTAATCTTGCAGAAGACAAAGAGGATCGAACCACTCGAGAGAAGTGCGCCGGATGAAAAGAGCTAACATCACAACGAATGAAACTATCTGTGTGATCCTAAAAAAATTGAAGGGGAAGAGGAGTATATCAAAACACCTACGTCAAGATTTCTCACTAGAGCGACGAAGGGGCTGAGGAGTAAAACGAATTCCTACTCTCTGATATAACTAAACTCCAAAAAAGTTTTCCTTCTAGACTCGAGAACGGCCAACTACGGACAATCATGGGGGCTCCTATGGTTGGTCGAGGCTCTCATACCAACTTGTCACGCCCAATATGTGACTCTATCCTAAAGGAACTCGAAGGTCCCACCAAGGATAGAACCACATATTGACATGCTTTTGCAAGGTGGATATCATTACATCGTACCATTACATAGTAGTTGGGAATACATACAAAGGCATACAAATGCCCCATGAATACATCAAACATCATACATGAGACTAACATCCGACTATGGATGAATCACAAACAGAAACTCAAACGACATCCACCCTGCTAGCCCAGTTTGCCGACCAGGAACCTAACCCAAGATCGACGAAGAAGAAGAAGAACTCCAAACAAGTAAACATCGCTCTAAATCATGACCACCGCATTACCTATACCTGCAACTACTGTTATAGTAATCTATGAGCCATGAGGACTCAGCAATCCCATTACCATGGGTATCAAGACTAGCCAAGCTTAATGGGTATGGAAAGTATAAGCGGTGAGGTTGCAGCAGCACTAAGCATTGTATGGTGGCTAACTTACAAGTACAAGAGTAAGACGAGAAACTACGCAAACGGGCGCAAACTAGTAGTGATCAAGAAGTGATCCTAAACTACTTACGTTCAAACATAACCCAACCGTGTTCTCTTCTCGAACTCACTTGAAAAGAGACCGTCACGGTTACGCACGCGGTTGGTGTGTTTTAATTGACTTTACTTCAAGTCCTCTACAACCGGATATTAACAAATTCCCATCTACCACATAACTGCGGTCACAATCTCGAAAGTTTAAACCCTATAGAGGTGTCCCAACTTAGCCCATGACAAGCTCACGATCAGCAGAGACAATCCTCCATCGCAGGACCCACCGATCAGACTCAGAATCCCGATGCACAAGACATTTCGACAATGGTAAAACAAGTCCAGCAAGACCTCCCTATTGGAAATACGCCCTAGGGGCAATACTAAAATGGTTATTATTATATTTCTTTGTTCATGATAATTGTCTATCGTTCATGCTATAATTGTGTTATCCGGAAATCGTAAGACATGTGTGAATACATAGACCACAGCACGTCCCTAGTGAGCCTCTAGTGGACTAGCTCGTTGATCAAAGGATAGTCATGGTTTCTTGACTATGGACATTAGATGTCATTGATAACGGGATCACATCATTAGGAGAATGATGTGATGGACAAGACCCAATCCTAAGCTTAGCTCAAAGATTGTGTAGTTCATTTGCTGTAGCTTTTCTGAATGTCAAATATCATTTCCTTAGACCATGAGATTGTGCAACTCCCGGATACCGTAGGAGTGCCTTGGGTATGCCAAACGTCACAACGTAACTGGGTGACTATAAAGGTACATTACAGGTATCTCCGAAAGTGTCTGTTAGGTTGGCACGAATCAAGACTGGGATTTGTCACTCCGTATGACGGAGAGGTATCTCTGGGCCCACTCGGTAATGCATCATCATATTGAGATCAATGTGATCAAGTGGTTGATCACGGGATCATGCACTATGGTACGAGTAAAGTGACTTGCCGGTAAGGAGACCGAACAAGGTATTGGGATACCGACGATCGAGTCTCGGGCAAGTAACGTACCGATTGACAAAGGGAAGTGTATACGGATTGATTGAATCCTCGACATCGTGATTCATCCGATGAGATCATCGTGGAGCATGTGGGAGCCAACATGGGTATCCAGATCCCGTTGTTGGTTATTGACCGGAGAGGCTTCTCGGTCATGTCTGCATGTCTCCCGAACCCGTAGGGTCTACACACTTAAGGTTCGGCAACGCTAGGGTTGTAGAGATATTAGCACACGGTAACCCAAAAGTTGTTCGGAGTCCCGGATGAGATCCCGGATGTCACGAGGAGTTCCGGAATGGTCCGGAGGTAAAGATTTACATATAGGAAGTCCAGTTTCGTCCATCGGGGAGGTTTCGGGGGTCACCGGTATTGTACCGGGACCACCGGAAGGGTCCGGGGGTCCACCGGGCGGGGCCACCTATCCTGGAGGGCCCCATGGGCTGAAGTGGGAGGGGAACCAGCCCCTAGTGGGCTGGTGCGCCCCCCCCCCTTGGGCCTCCCCTACGCCTAGGGTTAGAAACCCTAGGGGTGGGGGCGCCACCCTTGCCTTGGGGGGCAAGGCACCCCCCTTGGCCGCCGCCCCCCTAGGAGATTGGATTTCCTAGGGCCGGCGCCCCCCCTAGGCACCCTATATATAGTGGGGGAAGGGAGGTCTGCGCACCCAAGCCCCTGGCCTCTCCCTCTCCCTCCCGTGACACTCCTCCGTCTCCCAGCGCTTGGTGAAGCTCTGCCGAGATCACCGTTGCTTCCACCACCACGCCGTCGTGCTGCTGGATCTTCATCAACCTCTCCTTCCCCCTTGCTGGATCAAGTTGGAGGAGACGTCTTCCCAACCGTACGTGTGTTGAACGTGGAGGTGTTGTCCGTTCGGCACTTGGTCATCGGTGATTTGAATCACATCGAGTACGACTCCATCAACCCCGTTCTCTTGAATGCTTCAGCTCGTGATCTACAAGGGTATGTAGATGCACTCCTCTTTCCCTCGTTGATATATGACTCCATAGATTGATCTTGGTGATGCGTAGAAAATTTTAAAATTCTGCTACGTTCCCCAACAGTGGTATCAGAGCTAGGTCTATGCGTAGTTACTATGCACGAGTAGAACACAAAGTAGTTGTGGGCGTCGATATTGTCAATTATCTTGCCGTTACTAGTCTTATCTTGATTCGGCGGCATCGTGGGATGAAGCGGCCCGGACCAACCTTACACGTACGCTTACATGAGACCGGTTCCACCGACTGACATGCACTAGTTGCATAAGGTGGCTAGCGGGTGTCTGTCTCTCCCACTTTAGTCAGATCGGATTCGATGAATAGGGTCCTTATGAAGGGTAAATAGAAATTGGCAATTCACATTGTGGTTTTGGCGTAGGTAAGAAACGTTCTTGCTAGAAACCTATAGTAGCCACGTAAAAACTTGCAACAACAATTAGAGGACGTCCAAACTTGTTTTTGCAGCAAGTGTTTTGTGATGTGATATGGCCAAAGGATGTGATGAATGATATATGTGATGTATGAGATGATCATGTTCTTGTAATAGGAATCACGACTTGCATGTCGATGAGTATGACAACCGGCAGGAGCCATAGGAGTTGTCTTTATTTATTTATGACCTGCGTGTCAACATAAACGTCATGTAATTACTTTACTTTATTGCTAAAGCGTTAGCCATAGTAGTAGAAGTAATAGTTGACGTGACAACTTCAAGAAGACATGATGATGGAGATCATGATGATGGAGATCATGATGATGGAGATCATGGTGTCATGTCGGTGACAACGATGATCATGGAGCCCCGAAGATGGAGATCAAAGGAGCAAATGATATTGGCCATATCATGTCACTATTGATTGCATGTGATGTTTATCATGTTTTACATCTTATTTGCTTAGAACGACGGTAGCTTAAATAAGATGATCCCTCGTAAAATTTCAAGAAAGTGTTCCCCCTAACTGTGCACCATTGCGAAGGTTCGTTGTTTCAAAGCACCACGTGATGATCGGGTGTGATAGATTCTAACGTTCGAATACAACGGGTGTAAGACAGATTTGCACACGCAATACACTTAGGTTGACTTGACGAGCCTAGCATGTACAGACATGGCCTCGGAACACAGAAGACCGAAAGGTCGAGCATGAGTCGTATAGAAGATACGATCAACATGAAGATGTTCACCGATGTTGACTAGTCCGTCTCACGTGATGATCGGACACGGCCTAGTTAACTTGGATCATGTTATACTTAGATGACTGGAGGGATGTCTATCTGAGTGGGAGTTCATTGAATAATTTGATTAGATGAACTTAATTATCATGAACTTAGTCTAAAATCTTTACAATATGTCTTGTAGATCAAATGGCCAACGTTGTCCTCAACTTCAACGCGTTCCTAGAGAAAACCAAGCTGAAAGACGATGGCAGCAACTATACGGACTGGGTCCGGAACCTGAGGATCATCCTCATAGCTGCCAAGAAAGATTATGTCCTAGAAGCACTGCTAGGTGATGCACCCGTCCCACAGAACCAAGACGTTATGAACGCTTGGCAGACACGTGATGATGATTACTCCCTCGTTCAGTGCGTCATGCTTTACAGCTTAGAACCGGGGCTCCAAAAGCGTTTTGAGCGACACGGAGCATATGAGATGTTCGGAGAGCTGAAAATGGTTTTCCAAGCTCATGCCCGGGTCGAGAGATATGAAGTCTCCGACAAGTTCTTCAGCTGTAAGATGGAGGAAAATAGTTCTGTTAGTGAGCACATACTCAGAATGTCTGGGTTGCATAACCGCTTGACTCAGCTGGGAGTTAATCTCCCAGATGACGTGGTCATTGACAGAATCCTTTAGTCGCTTCCACCGAGCTACAAGAGCTTTGTGATGAACTTCAATATGCAGGGGATGGAAAAGACCATTCCTGAAGTATTTGCAATGCTGAAATCAGCAGAGGTAGAAGTCAAAAAGGAACATCAAGTGTTGATGGTGAATAAAACCACTAAGTTCAAGAAAGGCAAGGGTAAGAAGAACTTCAAGAAGGACGGCAAGGGAGTTGCCGCGCCCGGTAAGCAAGCTGCCGGGAAGAAGCCAAAGAATGGACCCAAGCCTGAGACTGAGTGTTTTTATTGCAAGGGAAGTGGTCACTGGAAGCGGAACTACCCCAAATACTTAGCGGATAAGAAGGCTGGCAACACTAAAGGTATATGTGATATACATGTAATTGATGTGTACCTTACCAGTACTCGTAGTAGCTCCTGGGTATTTGATACCGGTGCGGTTGCTCACATTTGTAACTCAAAGCAGGAGCTGCGGAATAAGCGGAGACTGGCGAAGGACGAGGTGACGATGCGCGTCGGGAATGGTTCCAAGGTCGATGTGATCGATGTCGGCACGCTACCTCTACATTTACCTATGGGATTAGTTTTAAACCTCAATAATTGTTATTTAGTGCCAGCCTTGAGCATGAACATTGTATCAGTATCTCGTTTAATACGAGATGGCTACTCATTTAAATCCAAGAATAATGGTTGTTCTATTTATATGAGAGATATGTTTTATGGTCATGCTCCGATGGTGAATGGTTTATTCTTAATGAATCTCGAGCGCAATGCTACACATATTCATAGTGTGAATACCAAAAGATGTAAGGTTGATAATGATAGTCCCACATACTTGTGGCACTGCCGCCTTGGTCACATAGGTGTCAAACGCATGAAGAAGCTCCATGCAGATGGACTTTTAGAGTCTCTTGATTACGAATCATTTGACACGTGCGAACCATGCCTCATGGGTAAAATGACCAAGACTCCGTTCTCAGGAACAATGGAGCGAGCAACCAACTTATTGGAAATCATACATACTGATGTGTGCGGTCCAATGAGTGTTGAGGCTCGCGGTGGCTATCGTTATGTTCTCAACCTCACTGATGACTTGAGTAGATATGGGTATGTCTACTTAATGAAACACAAGTCTGAGACCTTTGAAAAGTTCAAGGAATTTCAGAGTGAGGTTGAGAATCAACGTGACAGGAAAATCAAGTTCTTGCGATCAGATCATGGGGGAGAATACTTGAGTCATGAATTTGGCACACACTTAAGAAAATGTGGAATAGTTTCACAACTAACGCCGCCTGGAACACCTCAGCGTAATGGTGTGTCCGAACGTCGTAATCGCACTCTATTAGATATGGTGCGATCTATGATGTCTCTTACCGATTTACCGCTATCATTTTGGGGCTATGCTTTATAGACTGCCGCATTCACTTTAAATAGGGCTCCGTCGAAATCCGTTGAGACGACACCGTATGAATTGTGGTTTGGGAAGAAACCTAAGCTGTCGTTTCTAAAAGTTTGGGGATGCGATGCTTATGTCAAGAAACTTCAACCTGAAAAGCTCGAACCCAAGTCGGAAAGATGCGTCTTCATAGGATACCCTAAAGAAACTGTTGGGTATACCTTCTACCTCAGATCCGAAGGCAAGATCTTTGTTGCCAAGAATGGGTCCTTTCTAGAGAAAGAGTTTCTCTCAAAAGAAATAAGTGGGAGGAAGGTAGAACTTGATGAAGTATTACCTCTTGAACCGGTAAGTGGCGCAGCTCAAGAAAATGTTCCTGAGGTGCCTGCACCGACTAGAGAGGAAGTTGTTGATGATGATCATGAAACTTCAGATCAAGTTGCTACTGAACTTCGTAGGTCCACAAGGACACGTTCCACACCAGAGTGGTACGGCAACCCTGTCTTGGAAATCGTGTTGTTAGACAACGGTGAACCTTCGAACTATGAAGAAGCGATGGCGGGCCCGGATTCCGACAAATGGCTGGAAGCCATGAAATCCGAGATAGGATCCATGTATGAGAACGAAGTATGGACTTTGACTGACTTGCCCGTTGATCGGCAAGCCATAGAAAATAAATGGATCTTTAAGAAGAAGACAGACGCGGATGGTAATGTGACCATCTATAAAGCTCGGCTTGTCGCTAAGGGTTATCGACAAGTTCAAGGGGTTGACTACGATGAGACTTTCTCACCCGTAGCGAAGCTGAAGTCCGTCCGAATCATGTTAGCAATTGCCGCATTCTATGATTATGAGATATGGCAAATGGACGCCAAAACGGCATTCCTTAATGGTTTCCTTAAGGAAGAATTGTATATGATGCAGCCAGAAGGTTTTGTCGATCCTAAGAATGCTGACAAGGTGTGCAAGCTCCAATGCTCGATTTATGGGCTGGTGCAAGCATCTGGAGTTGGACCATTCGCTTTGATGAGATGATCAAAGCGTTTGGGTTTATGCAGACTTATGGAGAAGCCTGCATTTACAAGAAAGTGAGTGGGAGCTCTGTAGCATTTCTCATATTGTATGTGGATGACATACTATTGATGGGAAATGATATAAAATTCTTAGAAAGCATAAAGGCCTACTTGAACAAGTGTTTTTCAATGAAGGACCTTGGAGAAGCTGCTTATATATTAGGCATCAAGATCTATAGAGATAGATCGAGACGCCTCATTGGTCTTTCACGGAGTACGTACCTTGACAAGATATTGAAGAAGTTCAAAATGGATCAGTCAAAGAAGGGGTTCTTGCCTATATTGCAAGGTACGAGATTGAGCATGGCTCAATGCCCGACCACGGTAGAAGATAGAGAAAAGATGAGTGTCGTCCCCTATGCCTCGGCCATAGGGTCTATCATGTATGCTATGTTGTGTACCAGACCTGATGTAAACCTTGCCGTAAGTTTGGTAGGAAGGTACCAAAGTAATCCCGGCATGGAACACTGGACAGCGGTCAAGAATATCCTGAAGTACCTGAAAAGGACCAAGGAAATGTTTCTCGTTTATGGAGGTGACGAAGAGCTCATCGTAAAGGGTTACGTCGATGCTAGCTTCGACACAAATCTGGATGACTCTAAGTCACAAACCGGATACGTGTATATTTTGAATGGTGGGGCAGTAAGCTGGTGCAGTTGCAAGCAAAGCGTTGTGGCGGGATCTACATGTGAAGCGGAGTACATGGCAGCCTCAGAGGCAGCACAAGAAGCAGTCTGGGTGAAGGAGTTCATTACCGACCTAGGAGTCATACCCAATGCGTCGGGCCCGATGACTCTCTTCTGTGACAACACTAGAGCTATTGCCCTTGCCAAGGAGCCCAGGTTTCACAGGAAGACCAGGCATATCAAGCGTCGCTTCAACTCCATTTGTGAAAGTGTTCAAAATGGAGACATAGAGGTTTGTAAAGTACATACGGACCTGAATGTAGCAGATCCGTTGACTAAACCTCTCCCTAGAGCAAAACATGATCAACACCAGAACTGCATGGGTGTTCGATTCATCACAATGTAACTAGAATATTGACTCTAGCGCAAGTGGGAGACTGTTGGAAATATGCCCTAGAGGCAATAATAAAATGGTTATTATTCTATTTATTTGTTCATGATAATTGTCTATCGTTCATGCTATAATTGTGTTATCCGGAAATCGTAATACATTTGTGAATACATAGACCACAACACGTCCCTAGTGAGTCTCTAGTTGACTAGCTCGTTGATCAAAGGATAGTCATGGTTTCCTGACTATGGACATTAGATGTCATTGATAACGGGATCACATCATTAGGAGAATGATGTGATGGACAAGACCCAATCCTAAGCTTAGCTCAAAGATCGTGTAGTTCGTTTGCTGTAGCTTTTCTGAATGTCAAGTATCATTTCCTTAGACCATGAGATTGTGCAACTCCCGGATACCGTAGGAGTGCCTTGGGTATGCCAAACGTCACAACATAACTGGGTGACTATAAAGGTACATTACAGGTATCTCCGAAAGTGTCTATTGGGTTGGCACGAATCGAGACTGGGATTTGTCACTCCGTATGACGGAGAGGTATCTCTAGGCCCACTCGGTAATGCATCATCATAATGAGCTCAATGTGATCAAGTGGTTGATCACGGGATCATGCATTACGGTACGATTAAAGTGACTTGCTGGTAACGAGACTGAACAAGGTATTGGGATACCGACGATCGAGTCTCGGGCAAGTAACGTACCGATTGACAAAGGGAATTGTATACGGATTGATTGAATCCTCAACATCGTGGTTCATCCGATGAGATCATCGTGGAGCATGTGGGAGCCAACATGGGTATCCAGATCCCACTGTTGGTTATTGACCAGAGAGGCTTCTCGGTCATGTCTGCATGTCTCCCGAACCCGTAGGGTCTACACACTTAAGGTTCGGCGGCGCTAGGGTTGTAGAGATATTAGCACACGGTAACCCGAAAGTTGTTCGGAGTCCCAGATGAGATCCCGGACGTCACGAGGAGTTCCGGAATGGTCCGGAGGTAAAGATTTATATATAGGAAGTCCAGTTTCGGCCATCGGGAAGGTTTCGGGGGTCACCGGTATTGTACCGAGACCACCGGAAGGGTCCGGGGGTCCACCGGGTGGGGCCACCTATCCCGGAGGGCCCCATGGGCTGAAGTGGGAGGGAAACCAGCCCCTAGTGGGCTGGTGCGCCCCCCCCCTTGGGCCTCCCCTGCGCGTAGGGTTAGAAACCCTAGGGGTGGGGGCGCCACCCTTGCCTTGCGGGGCAAGGCACCCCCCTTGGCCGCCTCCCCCCTAGGAGATTGGATCTCCTAGGGCCGGCGCCCCCCCCCCCTAGGCACCCTATATATAGTGGGGGAAGGGAGGGCTGCGCACCCAAGCCCCTGGCCTCTCCCTCTCCCTCCCGTGACACTCCTCCGTCTCCCAGCGCTTGGTGAAGCTCTGCCGAGATCACTGTTGCTTCCACCACCACGCCGTCGTGCTGCTAGATCTTCATCAACCTCTCCTTCCCCCTTGCTGGATCAAGTTGGAGGAGACGTCTTCCCAACTGTATGTGTGTTGAACGCGGAGGTGTTGTCCGTTCGGCACTTGGTCATCGGTGATTTGAATCACGTCGAGTACGACTCCATCAACCCCGTTCTCTTGAACACTTCCGCTCGTGATCTACAAGGGTATGTAGATGCACTCCTCTTTCCCTCGTTGATAGATGACTCCATAGATTGATCTTGGTGATGCGTAGAAAATTTTAAAATTCTGCTACGTTCCCCAACACTCCCGACGTGCCGACACCATGATAGTAGTCACGTGTATCTCGTCTCAGGCCACGACAGATGAGCTATGGTTACAGCGACCAAAATACCCCAAGTTGCCAAGGGGCGGCGCCGCAAGCTGCTCTAGTTTGGGACCAACACCATCAGCACTGGCCCCTTTGTTTATGTAGAAAGAATCCTCGAGTTCATGACGCCCTATGCCAATTAATTATTTAGTTCAATATTATTATGGAAAATGTTAAAACCAACGTTGGGCCTTGCTAGAAGAGTTTTATTCAAAGCGAACTGTCAAGAGGGGCCCATAAACCCTCACCATGATAGGGACGCAAAATCAAGGAACATAACACCAGTATGACAGAAACTAGGGCGGCAAGAGTGGAACAAAACACCAGGCAAAAGGCCGAGCCTTCCACCCTTTACCAAGTATATATGTGCATTAATTAAATAAAAGATATTGTGAAATCCAATGATATCCATGTCCCAACATGGAACAAACTGCACCTGCAACTAGCAACGCTATAAGAGGGGCTGAGAAAAGTGGTAACATAGCCAAACAATGGTTTGCTAGAAAGGGTGAAAAGGGTGAAAAGTGGTAAGATGACCAGTCCATGAAGAAGACGAAGCCACGTAGATGAACCCAGCGTAGTCGAACAAATCCTCACGATCGCAATGAAACAGGAACTAACGAGAAGAAGCACAACCGGAAAAAAGCAACCAACATGGTAAACACACAACACATAAACATGATGCTCAACCAAGTATAATGCATGTCAAATCTAAATGATGCTACTCATGGCAAGAGATGATGCATACAAGAATAACATATAAAAGCCAGTTTAAATGAGACCGGAAACAACATATAACAATTCTGGAAACTCCCCATATGCAAATTTCGAATTTGGTCCAGATATGAATAACACATTATGTTGAAGTGGTTAAACATCAAGTTAAAGTGCACCAAGATGATCTACATGGTTTTCTAGTCAAGTTACATATAAAATTCGTTTCATTCGGAGCAACGGCCTAGAAGATATGAGCAAAATAAGTTAAACATGGCATTGATGCAATTGCAAGAAAAACACAATCACAAACACTCCGAAACAAAGATGCAACAAGGTAACATGAAACTACATGCAAAACGAAGAAACTTCCATATAGAGCATGCTCAAAACGGAGCAACGGTTCAACGCATACACTCAATACAAGTTTCAAACATAATCTGCCCAAAACAACAACTAAGCACTTTGCAATCAAGGAAATAACATGCTACAGGAAACATATGGATACATACTTGATATGCACTCAAAGTACAGATTACATGCTTCAAATATCATGAAGGTTCAGATTCATAGGCATCAAGATTAATCCACCATGAGCAAAGCAAAAGGCAACTTTATAACACAGATTAGGACTTAGTGAAAAACAGGGCATATGCATGAGCAGAGTTTATACGATGACATGTTGCAGGCAAAAAATAACTAAGCTACAGTGCAAGAACATGACAAGCAAAAGCATGGCATGCTAGAACATATCATGGAGATCAAAACACACAACATGACATAACCATATGAGCAACAGGTTCATGGGAATCATCAAGACAAGATGCAACATGATATAAGATGATTCTCAGACTTGGAGGAAATCTAGGAATGCAAAACAATAACATTATGATGCTGACTTTGGAGGCACATAACAGCAAGCATAGCAACTTTAATAATTTTGCAAAAGACATGGGTATGTAGTAGACATGATATACTTCAACTTAGTCCATGGGCACAAGTTCATATGATGCATGGAGTAATTACTACGATTCTTGCAAAATGGAACATACTGTTAACATATTGATAGATTTGGAATGATGGCAACTTGAGAGCAAGAAAGAGACAAACTACAACAAGTTATATGGCAACCAAGGGATGGCATCAAAGTACACATAACAAAGGGCAAATAACATCCAGGCATCATAACCATATGGCTCGTGGACTAGTGGGAAGCATCAAGACAAGTTTGAATGTTGTAACAGTTTCAGCAAGTCTAAAACAGCAACATCATATAGCATGTTTGCAAGCTTGGAACAGAGGTCATATGAAGTCCAAAATTATCAAACTTGGCATGTGGGCAAAGTAATCATAGCATTCTTCAATTCATGTAATTGGAGTATTTCCACAAGATGCATAGATTAATCAATAACAAGCTCACAACATGGCACCATGAAGTTAACGGAAAACTGGAACATCATTTAGGCATGTTCATGGCAATGAAAACGTATCCTACAGGACATATGTGAGGCATCAAATGGCATGGAATGATAGAGCATAACATGGACATCATAACATGTCAACTAGGCATCTCTAGATTATGCACGGATACGATGGTATCATCAAGTTAACAAGGCAACGTAATGTAGCAGATTCAGACTTAGCAGAAAAACACAGTCTCTGAAATCAGCAACAGCAAGTACCCTACTTTGCATGTTTGTGCTAGTTACCATATGGCACATAGAAATACATGGATTACACCACTGTAATGATGGCATGAAGATGTTCCTAAAACATGTTGACATGATGCTCGAAAGATAAACATACAAAATGCTATCAAAAAGACACAATCAGCAAGTTACAACAATTTCCAGCAAACAACATCATTTAGCACTTTTGGAATGAGGATTAAGGCATCAAGATTAGAAGTAACATGCATGCAAACTATACCACCATGTAGAGCACTCAAAGATGAACAATTTGACACATTATGCATGCAAAATGGAGCAATATGCACAAAGTTACACCACTCCCAATAATGCAACATGATGCTGGAATTCTCGGGACATTGCCATTTTCTTAAAAAAATAACTGAGCGCAAAATTACTAAGTGGTGCACAGGGAGGGGAATTATGGGCAGCTCACCATGTGGGCTTGGCCTAATTGAGGAGGAGACAGGCCGGGCCAGACGGGGGAACCGGGCTCGGCCGCGGGTGGTTGGCCGAGCCGGAGCGGGGCCCACGCGGGCGTGATGCAGGCGGGACGAGAAGCTCCTATGCTCGTCCCCGAGCAGGGGCATGGCGGCGGCGACGGTCCGTTTCGTTGACGGGGCAGGCGGACGGCGGCTGGGACAGCCATATCTGGCCGAATGGTGCCGGATCCAGGCACGGCAGCGACGGATGGAGACCGGGGAGGCGCAGGTCGCGGGCTGGCCGTGGGGCGCGTGGGCAGCGGCGTGGCTGGCGGTGGTGGTGGCCGGCGTGCGGCAGGCAGCGGGGTGCGCCAGTGAGTGAGGCGGGAGGCGATGCGGTGGCGAAGGCGCCTCAGGCGAGCGGCACGGGTGCGGGGGAGCCACGGAGGCTTGGGTGTCGAACGAGCTTGGGCGGGCCCGATCTGGGCCCGCAGGGCCGCGGCGAAGTGGGGTGCTGGCTGCGGTGATGTGGGGGCGTGCGAGTGGCCTAGGTGGCGGTGGCGGACATGTCCGACGCAGGTGGACCTATCCGGTAGTGCGAGGAGGAACAGGACTAGCGTTTGTTCCGGTTTTTGGACGGGAAGGGCCTATTTATCGGTAGAGGGAGCTAGGAGAGGGCTATTGAGGTGCGGTTTTCGCCCACACGATCGTGATCCAACAGCGAAGAGCATGGAGGGGTTTGAGATGGTCTAGCGGGCTGTTGTGGACCGGTGCCGGGCTGCAAAGAGAAAGGGGTACGGTGATGACCCACAAGTATAGGGGATCGCAACAGCTTTTGAGGGTAGAGTATTCAACCCAAATTTATTGATTCGACACAAGGGGAGCCAAAGAATATTCTCAAGTATTAGCAACTGAGTTGTCAATTCAACCACACCTGGAAACTTACTACCTGCAGCAAAGTGTTTAGTAGCAAAGTAATATGATAGTGGTGGTAACGGTAACAAAAGTGTAATGAAAGGAAAGTAATATTTTTGGTATTATGTAGTGATTGTAACAATAGCAATGGGAAAGTAAATAAGCGTAAACCAGTATATGGAAAGCCCGTAGGCATCGGATCAGTGATGGAGAATTATGCCGGATGCGGTTCATCATGTAACAGTCATAACATAGGGTGACACAGAACTAGCTCCAGTTCATTGATATAATGTAGTCATGTATTCCGAACATAGTCATACGTGCTTATGGAAAAGAACTTGCATGACATGTTTTGTCCTACCCTCCCGTGGCAGCGGGGCCCTTACGGAAACTAAGGGATATTAAGGGCTCCTTTTAATAGAGTACCGGAACAAAGCATTAACACATAGTGAATACATGAACTCCTCAAACTACGGTCATCACCGGTAAGTATCCCGATTATTGTCACTTCGGGGTTAATGGATCATAACACATAATAGGTGACTATAGACTTGCAAGATAGGATCAAGAACTCTCATATATTGATGAAAACATAATAGGTTCAAATCTGAAATCATGGCACTCGGGCCCTAGTGACAAGCATTAAGCATAGCAAAGTCATAGCAACATCAATCTCAGAACATAGTGGATACTAGGGATCAAACCCTAACAAAACTAACTCGATTACATGATAAATCTCATCCAACCCATCACCGTCCAGCAAGCCTACAATGGAATTACTCACGCATGGCAGTGAGCATCATGAAATTGGTGATGGAGGATGGTTGATGATGACGACAGCGACGAATCTCCCTCTCCGGAGCACCGAACGGACTCCAGATCATCCCTCCCGAGAGGTTTTAGGGCTTGGCAGCGGCTCCGTATCGTAAAACGCGATGAAATCTTCTCTCCTATTTTTTCTCCCCGAAAGCAGATATATAGAGTTGGAGTTGGAGTCGGGAGGTCTCCAGGGGGCCCATGAGGTTGGGGGGCACGCCCTAGGGGGGGCGCGCCCCCCACCCTCGTGGACAGGGTGTGGGCCCCCTGGTCTTCATCTTTGGCAAGGATTTTTTATTATTTATTGTAAGATATTCCGTGGAGTTTCAGGTCATTCCGAGAACTTTTGTTTTCTGCACATAATACAACATCATGACAATTCTGCTGAAAACAGCGTCAGTCCGGGTTAGTTCCATTCAAATCATACAAGTTAGAGTCCAAAACAAGGGCAAAAGTGTTTGGAAAAGTAGATACGACGGAGACGTATCAACTCCCCCAAGCTTAAACCCTTGCTTGTCCTCAAGCAATTCAGTTGGCCAACTGAAAGAAATAAAGAAAAACTTTTACAAACTCTGTTTGCTCTTGTTGTTATAAATATGTCAAGCTAGCATTCAAGTTTTCAGCAAAGATTATAACTAACCACATTTGCAATAATTCTCAGGCCTCATGATTACCCATATCAATAGCATAATCAACTAGTAATCCATAATAATAAATCTCGGATGACAACACTTTCTCAAAACAATCATAATATGATATAACAAGATGGTATCTCGCTAGCCCTTTCTGAGGCCGCAAAACATAAATGTAGAGCACCTTTAAAGATCAAGGACTGACTAGACATTGTAATTCATGGTAAAAGAGATCCAATCATAGTCACACCCAATATAAATTAACAGTGATGAATGCAAATGACAGTTGCGCTCTCCAGCTAGTGCTTTTAATAAGAGGGTGATGACTCAACATAAAAGTAAATAGATAGGCCCTTCGCAGAGGGAAGCAGGGATTTGTAGAGGTGCCAGAGCTCGGTTTTGAAATAGAGGTGAATAACATTTTGAGCGGTATACTTTCATTGTCAACATAACAACCAAGAGATGGCGATATCTTCCATGCTACACACATTATAGGCGGTTCCCAAACTGAATGGTAAAGTTTATACTCCCCCTCCACCAACAAACATCAATCCATGGCTTGCTCGAAACAACGAGTGCCTCCAACTAACAACAGTCCTAGGGGGAGTTTTGTTTTCCAATTGTTTTGATTTAGTTTGCATAAAGCATGGGACTGGGCATCCCGGTGACCAGCCATTTTCTCGTGAGTGAGGAGCGGAGTCCACTCCTCTTGAGAATAACCCGCCTAGCATGGAAGATACAGATAGCCCTAGTTGATACATGAGCTATTCGAGCATACAAAACAGGATGATTATTTGAAAGTTTAGAGTTTGGCACATACAAATTTACTTGGAACGGCAGGTAGATACCGCATATAGGAAGGTATAGTGGACTCATCTGGAATAACTTTGGGGTTTAAGGGATTGGATGCACAAGCAGTATTCCCACTTACTACAGGTGGAGGCTAGCAAAAGACTGGGAAGCGACCAACTAGAGAGCGACAACAGCCATGTACATGCATTAAAATTAATAAACATTGGATGCAAGCATGAGTAGGATATAATCCACCATGAACATAAATATCGTGAAGGCTATGTTGATTTGTTTCAACTACATGCGTGAACATGTGCCAAGTCAAGTCACTTAAATCATTCAGAGGAGGATGCCACCCTATCATACCACATCATAACCATTTTAATAGCATGTTGGCACGCAAGGTAAACCAGTATAACTCATAGCTAATCAAGCATGGCACAAGCAACTATGATCTCTAATTGTCATTACAAACATGTTTATTCATAACAAGCTGAATCAAGAACGATGAACTCATAATATTTACAAAAACAAAAGAGGTCGAGTTCATACCGGCTTTTCTCATCTCAGTCAGTCCATCATATATCATCATAATTGCCTTTCACTTGCACGACCGAATGATGTGAATAATAATAAGAGTGCACGTGCATTGGACTAGGCTGGAATCTGCGAGCATTCAATAAACAGGAGAAGACAAAGCAATATGGGCTCTTGGTTAAATCAACAATAAAGCATATAAGAGCCACTTCAACAATTTAATCATGGTCTTCTCCTACTGACCCCCAAAGAAAAGAAAAGAAATAAAACTATTTACACGGGAAAGCTCCCAACAAGCAAAAGAAGAACGGGAAATATTTTTGGGTTTTCTTTTTAGTTATTACTACAGCAAGAAAAGTAAACTACTACTAATTTTTTTGGTTTTTCTTTAAGTTTATCAAACACACAAGAAGAAAGCATAAAAGAAAATAAACTAGCATGGATGATACAATGAAAAAGTATGAGCACCGACATCTAGCAATGAGTGTGTGTGAACATAAATGTAATGTCGGTGAGAAATACGTACTCCCCCAAGCTTAGGCTTTTGGCCTAAGTTGGTCTATGGCCACGGCTGGCCTCACGGATACCCATAATAATAGTTGTTGGGGTCGTACTGTGATGAGGAAGAAGAAGGCTCAGATTGCCACTGGCTGACAAGCATCTCCGGATCCCACTAGTAATTAGACTATCGTGAAGGATCAAATTGTGGTTTCGGCTCTGGCTCCTCGGCTGGTGCAGGGTTACGGTAGGCGTGGATAGCCGTCAACGGAACAAGGTACGTGCCTACAGTCAAATCAAACAAAGAAGGAGCAGGCAAGGTAATAGTCTCATGATGATGTTTATTAAAGAACAATTGATATTTAAGCTCTCCTTCCCTATTCTTAACAATAAAATCATGTGCCACCATACTTTTATAATGTAGATAAACACGGGGCGGCACTTTTTCTTCCTTCTCAGCATGCCTAACAGGTATGTTAAAATGTGCAGCGAGGCGTGAAGCATAAATGCCTCCAAAGATGGGACCCTTAGTACGGTTCATACTTAACCGTCTAGCAGTAATGCCACCCATACTAAAAGAGTTATCACCGTATAAACCGTGATGCAAAATGATAATATCAGGGATACTCAGGTTTCCACAGTTTCTGCGACCAATTAAGCAACGACTAGCAAATAATGCAAAGTAGTGTAAAACAGGAAAATGCATGCTAGGGATTCGTGCATCGCAAACCTTCCTTGTTTCCCCTACAGTGATAGTGTCAATGAATCCCTCCACATCATCACGATGTGGTTCTTCTGTCTTGCCCCCTAAAGGGACTAAACAAATCCGACAGAAATTAAAAAGTGACATCTCCTTATGCTCATCATATAAATGAAATTCCACTGTAGGTGGTGAGTTCTTAGAATGAAAATGAAAGTTTTGCACAAAGGTATTTGTGAGAAAGAGATACTGATCGCATTGGTCGTGGAGGAAAGCGGTAAGGCCTGCAGTCTGAGCCAACTCATGAAAATCTTCATAAATCCCGGCTGCTCTTAAGAAATCCTCGGAAAGCCATTCACACGCCCGAACCTCCGCGGTGCGAGGCAAATTATACTTAGGCTTCGGTGCCTTCTCCTTCGAGCTTTGGCTCGATGAGCCCCTCAAAAGTCTCCTCATCATTTTCTAAAAAATTCAGAAATTTTTAGTAACTTAAAAATAAAAGTAAACCAAACTCAATATATTGATAGTAACTACTCCTACAAGTGCCTAGAGCCTATATCATGCATCAAAAATAATTTTGACCATATAAATTTGACATGCAAGCTCAAGAACAGGGTCACCTAAGCAGCAAAGATTTGCGATGAATAAAGCACTAGAACAAAAACTAATTGGACCAATGGGGGGGTCACATACCAAGGAACAATCTCCCCAAGTAGTTTTGTGAGAGGTGCTTTGAGCAAGGAGATTGAAAATGGCAGCAAAACGAGCTTGGACTCGGGTTTGAGCTGGTTATTCGTGTTTGGGGGAGGAAGATGAAATGTATGGGTGCAGGAATAAGTGGAGGTGGGCCACCGTGGGCCTACGAGGCAGGGGGCGCGCCCTAGAGGGGTAGGCGCGCCCTCCACCCTCGTGGCAAGGTGGTTGGCCCCTGGTATGTTCTTTGTTCCATAAATCCTCAAATATTCTAGAAAAAATCATATTTAATTTTTAGGGCATTTGGAGAACTTTTATTTTCGAGGTATTTTTATATTGCACGGATAACCAGATAACAGACAGACAAATAATTATTTTATTTTATTTAATATAAATAACAGAAAGTAAAAGTGGGATACAAAAAGTTGTGCTTCTAGTTTCATCCATCTCATGATGATCAAAAGGAATCCACTAACAAGGTTGATCAAGTCTTGTTAACAAACTCATTCCGATTAACATGAAACCGGAGAAATTTTGAATAACACTAGGTTACCTCAACTGGGATATGCACATCCCCAATAATAAGTATATCATATTTCTTCTTGACAGTAGGAAGAGGAAATTCAAAACCTCCAAATATAATCGATGGAATTTTTCCGATAGAATTGATACTATGAACTTGAGGTTGTTTCCTCGGAAAATGTACCGTATGCTCATTACCATTAACATGAAAAGTAACATTGCCTTTGTTGCAATCAATAACAGCCCCTGCAGTATTAAGAAAAGGTCTTCCAAGAATAATAGACATGCTATCGTCCTCGGGAATATCAAGAATAACAAAGTCCGTTAAAATAGTAACGTTTGCAACCACAACAGGCACATCCTCACAAATACCGACAGGTATAGCAGTTGATTTATCAACCATTTGCAAAGATATTTCAGTAGGTGTCAACTTATTCATGTCAAGTCTATGATATAAAGAGAGAGGCATAACACTAACACCGGCTCCAAGATCACATAAAGCAGTTTTAACATAGTTTCTTTTAATGGAGCATGGTATAGTAGGTACTCCTGGATCTCCAAGTTTCTTTGGTATTCCACCCTTAAAAGTATAATTAGCAAGTATGGTGGAAATTTCAGCTTCTAGTATCTTTCTTTTATTTGTAACAATATCTTTCATGTACTTAGCATAAGGATTCAATTTGAGCATATCAGTCAATCGCATACGCAAAAAGATAGGTCTAATCATTTCAGCAAAGCGCTCAAAATCCTCATCATCATTTTTCTTGGATGGTTTGGGAGGAAAAGGCATGGGTTTCTAAACCCAAGGCTCTCTTTCTTTACCATGTTTCCTAGCAACAAAGTCTTTCTTATCATAACATTGATTCTTTGATTGTGGGTTATCAAGATCAACAGCAGGTTCAATTTCTACATCATTATCATTACTAGGTTGAGCATCATTATGAACATCATCATTAACATTTTCATTAGGTTCATGTTCATTACCAGATTGTGTTTCAGCATCAGACATAGAGATATCATTTGGATTATCAGGTGGTTCAGCAATAGGTTCACTAGAAGTTTGCACAGTTCTATCATTTTTCTTTTTCTTCTTTTTAGAAGAACTAGGTGCATCAATATTATTTCTCTGAGAATCTTGCTCAATTCTCTTAGGGTGGCCTTCAGGATACAAAGGTTCCTGAGTCATTCTACCAGTTCTAGTAGCCACTTTAACAGCATAATCATTTTTCTTACTATTCATCTCATTGAGCAATTCCTTTTGAGCTTTAAGTACTTGTTCTACTTGAGTGGTAACCATAGAAGCATGTTTGCTAACAAGTTTAAGTTCACCTCTAATATTAGCCATATAATCACCTAAGTATTTAATCATATCAGCATCTTGTTTTAATTGTCTACCAAAATAAGCATTGAAGTCTTCTTGCTTAAACATAAAATTATCAAACTCATCCAAGCACTGACTAGCAATTTTAGTAGGAGGGATTTCAACTTTATCATATCTATAGAGAGAATTTACCTTTACGACCTGTGTCGGGTTATCGAGGTCTGGAGGTTCTTCAATAAGTAAAGGATCAAGATCATATGTTTCTTTGGCAGGCGGTTAATTAAGACCATGTATTTCTTCAATAGGAGGTAAATTCTTAACATCTTCAGCTTTAATACCTTTTTCTTTCATAGATTTCTTTGCCTCTTGCATATCTTCGGGACTGAGAAATAGAACACCTCTCTTCTTCGGAGTTGGTTTAGGAATAGGATTATTAATTGGAGCAGGAGCTGGCTCAGGAGCTGGCTTAGGAGGTGCCCAATTATTTTCATTTGTCAACATATTATTCAATAATATTTCAGCTTAATCCGATGTTCTATCCCTGAAAAGAGAACCAGCACAACTATCCAGGTAATCTCTGGAAGCATCGGTTAGTCCATTATAAAAGATATCAAGTGTTGGGGATATTACTACTGGACGTAAACCGGACAGGAGTAGCCGGATTAGCTTTACGAAGATTAGAAGCCCATGAAGATGTACGAATGATGGCACTTTATGAAGGCCCAAGGCCCAGAGGCGAGTTAAGGCATGTAGATGTAAACCGACCTAATTATGTAACTTGCATTGTAAGATAGGAAGTATAAAGACCGAACCGGACACGTTTATGATCCGGTTTCGGGACTCTGTAAACCGGCGGGCGTTAACTATGTATATAAAGGGACGACCCAGCAGCGGTTTAGGGGCGACAGACAATAACTCGAGAGCCAGACAGAGCGGATCCGCTCCCTGGTCTTTGAAACCCTAGCAATGCCAATCACAACTAGACGTAGGCTTTTACCTTCATTGAAGGGGCTGAACTAGTATAAACTCCCCGTGTCCCCTTGTCTGGTTTAAACCCTTTAAGTTAACCCGTTGCAATGGCTCCATGACTAAGTCCTTGAAGGAAATATGCCCTAGAGGCAATAATAAAGTTATTATTTATTTCCTTATATCATGATAAATGTTTATTATTCATGCAAGAGTTGTATTAACCGGAAACATAATGCATGTGTGAATACATAGACAAACAGAGTGTCACTAGTATGCCTCTACTTGACTAGCTCGTTAATCAAAGATGGTTATGTTTCCTAACCATGGACAAAGAGTTGTTATTTGATTAACGAGATCACATCATTAGGTGAATGATCTGATTGACATGACCCATTCCATTAGCTTAGCACCCGATCGTTTAGTATGTTGCTATTGCTTTCTTCATGACTTATACATGTTCCTATGACTATGAGATTATGCAACTCCCGTTTGCCGGAGGAACACTTTGTGTGCTACCAAACGTCACAACGTAACTGGGTGATTATAAAGGTGCTCTACACGTGTCTCCAAAGGTACATGTTGGGTTGGCGTATTTCGAGATTAGGATTTGTCACTCCGATTGTCGGAGAGGTATCTCTGGGCCCTCTCGGTAATGCACATCACATAAGCCTTGCAAGCATTGCAACTAATGAGTTAGTTGTGAGATGATGTATTACGGAACAAGTAAATAGACTTGCCGGTAACGAGATTGAACTAGGTATTGAGATACCGATGATCGAATCTCGGGCAAGTAACATACCGATGACAAAGGGAACAACATATGTTGTTATGCGGTCTGACCGATAAAGATCTTCGTAGAATATGTAGGAACCAATATGAACATCCAGGTTCCGCTATTGGTTATTGACCGGAGACGTGTCTCGGTCATGTCTACATTGTTCTCGAACCGTAGGGTCCGCACGCTTAACGTTATGATGACAGTTTCATTATGAGTTTATGTATTTTGATGTACCGAAGGTTGTTCGGAGTCCCGGATGTGATCATGGACATGACGAGGAGTCTCGAAATGGTCGAGACATAAAGATCGATATATTGGAAGCCTATATTTGGATATCAGAATCGTTCTGGGTAAAATCGGGATTTTACCAGAGTACTGAGGGGTTACTGGAACCCCCCCCGGGGGTTATTGGGCCTACATGGGCCCTAAGGGAGAAGAGGAAAGGAGGCAAGAGGTGGCCGCACGCCCCTCCCCTCCCTAGTCCGAATAGGACAAGGAGAGGGGGGCGGCGCCCCCCCCCCCTTTCCTTTCCCTCTTCTTCCTCTTTCCCACTTCTCCTTCTCCAACTAGGAAAGAAGGGAGTCCTACTCCCGGTGGGAGTAGGACTCCCCCTTGGCGCGCCCTCCTTGGCCGGCCGCCCCCTCCCCTGGGCTCCTTTACATACGGGGGCAAGGGGGCACCCTAGGACACACAAGTTGATCTTCATGATCGTTCCTTAGCCGTGTGCGGTGCCCCCCTCCACCATATTCCACCTCGGTCATATTGTAGCGGTGCTTAGGCGAAGCCCTGCGACGGGTGAACATCAAGATCGTCACCACGCCGTCGTGCTGACGGAACTCCTCCCCGAAGCTTTGCTGGATCGGAGCCCGGGGTGTGTCATCGAGCTGAACGTGTGCCAAGAACTTGGAGGTGCTGGAGTAACGGTGCTTGGATCGGTTGGACCGGGAAGACGTACGACTACTTCCTCCATGTTGCGTCAACGCTTCCGCTTCGGTCTACGAGGGTACGTAGACAACACTCTCCCCTCTCGTTGCTACGCATTACCATGATCTTGCGTGTGCGTAGGAATTTTTTTGAAATTACTACGTTCCCCAACAGTGGTATCAGAGCCTAGGTTTTATGGTTTGATGTTATATGCACGAGTAGAACACAAGTGAGTTGTGGGCGATATAAGTCATACTGCTTACCAGCATGTCATACTTTGGTTCGGCGGTATTGTTGGATGAAGCGGACCGGACCGACATTACGCGTACGCTTACGCGAGACTGGTTCTACCGCCGTGCTTTGCACACAGGTGGCTGGCGGGTGTCAGTTTTTCCAACTTTAGTTGAACCGAGTGTGGCTACGCCTGGTCCTTGCGAAGGTTAAACAGCACCAACTTGACAAACTATCGTTGTGGTTTTGATGCGTAGGTAAGATTGGTTCTTGCTTAAGCCCGTAGCAGCCACGTAAAACTTGCAACAACAAAGTAGAGGACGTCTAACTTGTTTTTGCAGGGCATGTTGTGATGTGATATGGTCAAGGCATGATGCTAAATTTTATTGTATGAGATGATCATGTTTTGTAACCAAGTTATCGGCAACTGGCAGGAGCCATATGGTTGTCGCTTTATTGTATGCAATGCAATCGCCCTGTAATGCTTTACTTTATCACTAAGCGGTAGCGATAGTCGTAGAAGCATAAGATTGGCGAGACGACAACGATGCTATGATGGAGATCAAGGTGTCGCGCCGGTGACGATGGTGATCATGACGGTGCTTCGGAGATGGATATCACAAGCACAAGATGATGATGGCCATATCATATCACTTATATTGATTGCATGTGATGTTTATCTTTTATGCATCTTATCTTGCTTTGATTGACAGTAGCATTATAAGATGATCTCTCACTAAATTTCAAGATAAAAAGTGTTCTTCCTGAGTATGCACCGTTGCCAAAGTTCGGCGTGCCCAGACACCACGTGATGATCGGGTGTGATAAGCTCTACGTCCATGTACAACGGGTGCAAGCCAGTTTCGCACACGCAGAATACTCAGGTTAAACTTGACGAGCCTAGCATATGCAGATATGGCCTCGGAACACTAAGACCGAAAGGTCGAGCGTGAATCATATAGTAGATATGATCAACATAGCGATGTTCACCATTGAAAACTACTCCATTTAACGTGATGATCGGTTATGGTTTAGTTGATTTGGATCACGTGATCACTTAGATGATTAGAGGGATGTCTATCTAAGTGGGAGTTCTTAAGTAATATGATTAATTGAACCTAAATTTATCATGAACTTAGTACCTGATAGTATCTTGCTTGTTTATGTTTGATTGTAGATAGATGGCCCGTGCTGTTGTTCCGTTGAATTTTAATGCGTTCCTTGAGAAAGCAAAGTTGAAAGATGATGGTAGCAATTACACGGAATGGGTCCGTAACTTGAGGATTATCCTCATTGCTGCACAGAAGAATTACGTCCTGGAAGCACCGCTGGGTGCCAGGCCTACTGCTGGAGCAACACCAGATGTTATGAACGTCTGGCAGAGCAAAGCTGATGACTACTCGATAGTTCAGTGTGCCATGCTTTACGGCTTAGAATCGGGACTTCAACGACGTTTTGAACGTCATGGAGAATATGAGATGTTCCAGGAGTTGAAGTTAATATTTCAAGAAAATGCCCGGATTGAGAGATATGAAGTCTCCAATAAGTTCTATAGCTGCAAGATGGAGGAGAATAGTTCTATCAGTGAGCATATACTCAAAATGTCTGGGTATCATAATCACTTGACTCAACTAGCAGTTAATCTTCCTGTTGATAGTGTCATTGATAGAGTTCTTCAATCACTGCCACCAAGCTATAAAAGCTTTGTGATGAACTATAATATGCAAGGGATGAATAAGACTATTCCCGAGCTCTTCGCGATGCTAAAGGTTGCGGAGGTAGAAATCAAGAAGGAGCATCAAGTGTTGATGGTCAATAAGACCACCAATTTCAAGAAAAAGGGCAAAGGGGAGAAGAAGGAGAACTTCAAGAAGAATGGCAAACAAGTTGCTGCTCAGGAGAAGAAACCCAAGTCTGGACCTAAGCCTGAGACTAAGTGCTTCTACTGCAAACAGACTGGTCACTGGAAGCGGAACTGCCCCAAGTATTTGGCGGATAAGAAGGATGGCAAGGTAAACAAAGGTATATGTGATATACATGTTATTGATGTGTACCTCACCAGAGCTCGCAGTAGCACCTGGGTATTTGATACTGGTTCTGTTGCTAATATTTGCAACTCGAAACAGGGACTACGGATTAAGCGAACACTGGCAAAGGACGAGGTGACGATGCGCGTGGGAAATGGTTCCAAAGTCGATGTGATCGCGGTCGGCATGCTACCTCTACATCTACCTTCGGGATTAGTATTAGACCTAAATAATTGTTATTTGGTGCCAGCGTTGAGCATGAACATTATATCTGGATCTTGTTTGATGCGAGACGGTTATTCATTTAAATCAGAGAATAATGGTTGTTCTATTTATATGAGTAATATCTTTTATGGTCATGCACCCTTGAAGAGTGGTCTATTCTTGATGAATCTCGATAGTAGTGATACACATATTCATAATGTTGAAGCCAAAAGATGCAGAGTTGATAATGATAGTGCAACTTATTTGTGGCACTGTTGTTTGGGTCATATTGGTGTAAAGCGCATGAAGAAACGTAAGTCTGAAACGTTTGAAAAGTTCAAAGAATTTCAGAGTAAAGTTGAAAATCATCGTAACAAGAAAATAAAATCCCTACGATCTGATCGTGGAGGAGAATATTTGAGTTACGAGTTTGGTGTACATTTGAAACAATGCGGAATAGTTTCGCAACTCACGCCACCCGGAATACCACAGCGTAATGGTGTGTTCGAATGTCGTAATCGTACTTTACTAGATATGGTGCGATCTATGATGTCTCTTACTGATTTACCGCTATCGTTTTGGGGATATGCTCTAGAGATGGCCGCATTCACGTTAAATAGGGCACCATAAAAATCCGTTGAGACAACGCCTTACGAACTATGGTTTGGCAAGAAACCAAAGTTGTCATTTCTGAAAGTTTGGGGCTGCGATGCTTATGTGAAAAAGCTTCAACCTGATAAGCTCGAACCCAAATCGGAGAAATGTGTCTTCATAGGATAGCCAAAGGAGACTGTTGGGTATACCTTCTATCACAGATCCGAAGGAAAGACATTCATTGCTAAAAATGGATCCTTTCTAGAGAAGGAGTTTCTCTCGAAAGAAGTGAGTGGGACGAAAGTAGAACTTGATGAGCTAACTGTACCTGCTCCCTTATTGGAAAGTAGTACATCACAGAAACCGGTTTCTGTGACACCTAAACCAATTAGTGAGGAAGTTAATGATGATGATCATAGAACTTCAGATCAAGTTACTACTGAACCTCGTAGATCAAACAGAGTAAGATCCGCACCAGAGTGGTACGGTAATCCTATTCTGGAAGTCATGCTACTAGATCATGATGAACCTACGAACTATGAAGAAGCGATGGTGAGCCCAAATTCCACGAAATGGCTTGAAGCCATGAAATCTGAGATGGGATCCATGTATGAGAACAAAGTGTGGACTTTGGTTGACTTGCCCGATGATCGGCAAGCAATTGAGAATAGGTGGATCTTCAAGAAGAAGACTGACGCTGACGGTAATATTACTGTCTACAAAGCTCGACTTGTTGCAAAAGGTTTTCGACAAGTTCGAGGGGTTGACTACGATGAGACCTTCTCACCCGTAGCGATGCTTAAGTCTGTCCGAATCATGTTAGCAATTGCCGCATTTTATGATTATGAAATTTGGCAAATGGATGTCAAAACTGCATTCCTGAATGGATTTCTGGAAGAAGAGTTGTATATGATGCAACCAGAAGGTTTTGTTGATCCAAAAGGAGCTAACAAAGTGTGCAAGCTCCAGCGATCCATTTATGGACTGGTGCAAGCCTCTCGGAGTTGGAATAAACGCTTTGATAGTGTGATCAAAGCATTTGGTTTTATACAGACTTTTGGAGAAGCCTGTATTTACAAGAAAGTGAGTGGGAGCTCTGTAGCATTTATGATATTATATGTGGATGACATATTACTAATTGGAAATGATATAGAATTTGTGGATAGCATAAAGGGATACTTGAATAAGAGTTTTTCAATGAAAGACCTCGGTGAAGCTGCTTACATATTGGGCATTAAGATCTATAGAGATAGATCAAGACGCTTAATTGGACTTTCACAAAGCACATACCTTGACAAAGTTTTGAAGAAGTTCAAAATGGATCAAGCAAAGAAAGGGTTCTTGCCTGTGTTACAAGGTGTGAAGTTGAGTAAGACTCAATGCCCGACCAGTGCAGAAGATAGAGAGAAAATGAAAGATGTTCCCTATGCTTCAGCCATAGGCTCTATCATGTATGCAATGCTGTGTACCAGACCTGATGTGTGCCTTGCTATAAGTCTAGCAGGGAGGTACCAAAGTAATCCAGGAGTGGATCACTGGACAGCGGTCAAGAACATCCTGAAATACTTGAAAAGGACTAAGGATATGTTTCTCGTTTATGGAGGTGACAAAGAGCTCATCGTAAATGGTTACGTTGATGCAAGATTTGACACTGATCCGGACGATTCTAAATCGCAAACCGGATACGTGTTTACATTAAACGGTGGAGCTGTCAGTTGGTGCAGTTCTAAACAAAGCGTCGTGGTGGGATCTACGTGTGAAGCGGAATACATAGCTGCTTCGGAAGCAGCAAATGAAGGAGTCTGGATGAAGGAATTCATATCCGATCTAGGTGTCATACCTAGTGCATCGGGTCCAATGAAAATCTTTTGTGACAATACTGGTGCAATTGCCTTGGCAAAGGAATCCAGATTTCACAAGAGAACCAAGCACATCAAGAGACGCTTCAATTCCATCCGGGATCTAGTCCAGCTGGGAGACATAGAGATTTGCAAGATACATACGGATCTGAATGTAGCAGACCCGTTGACTAAGCCTCTTCCACGAGCAAAACATGATCAGCACCAAGGCTCCATGGGTGTTAGAATCATTACTGTGTAATCTAGATTATTGACTCTAGTGCAAGTGGGAAACTGAAGGAAATATGCCCTAGAGGCAATAATAAAGTTATTATTTATTTCCTTATATCATGATAAATGTTTATTATTCATGCTAGAATTGTATTAACCGGAAACATAATACATGTGTGAATACATAGACAAACAGAGTGTCACTAGTATGCCTCTACTTGACTAGCTCATTAATCAAAGATGGTTATGTTTCCTAACCATGGACAAAGAGTTGTTATTTGATTAATGGGATCACATCATTAGGTGAATGATCTGATTGACATGACCCATTCCATTAGCTTAGCACCCGATCGTTTAGTATGTTGCTATTGCTTTTCTTCATGACTTATACATGTTCCTATGACTATGAGATTATGCAACTCCCGTTTGCCGGAGGAACACTTTGTGTGCTACCAAACGTCACAACGTAACTGGGTGATTATAAAGGTGCTCTACACGTGTCTCCAAAGGTACATGTTGGGTTGGCGTATTTCGAGATTAGGATTTGTCACTCCGATTGTCGGAGAGGTATCTCTGGGCCCTCTCGGTAATGCACATCACATAAGCCTTGCAAGCATTGCAACTAATGAGTTAGTTGTGAGATGATGTATGTAACATCCCAAATTTTCAATTTGGAAATGTTATACATTAGGTCATCATGCATATCATATTTTATTTTGCTTTTGGTTTTGATCCTAGAAAATCCTAAGCAACTCAAGGACCCACGGAGAGAGTTGGGGATTTCGTTATTTACATATTTGAGTTTTCTCAAATTATGTAAACAGGATCATTTGATTTTATTTACTTTATCATCAATTATTTCTATTACAAAAATATGAGAGAGGGAATAAAATGACTTTCCCAAAATATAGAAATATTGAGGATTTAATAAAAAAATCAAATAAGTTTTATTTCGGAGTTTTTCGTATTTTTATTTGAATTTAGGAAAAATGCGTGTTTTTCAAAGTTGTAGTTGGGCCTAGTTAAATGTTCACTTTATCGGGCTTGATTTTAGAAACCCGGCAAAATTTATTTCAGTGATTTTTGGAGTCCGTTTAGTATTTCTTTTTATTTTTCTTCCGAGCGGATTTATAAATAAAAAAAACGGAAACCGACTCCGGGCCGTACCCGGCCAGGAAACCACCGGCCGGGGGGCTTTATAAGCCGCCACCCCAGGGCCCGAAGAGCCCAACAGCCGCCGCCAGCAAACCCTAACCCTAGCCCCAGCCCGGCCGCCGCCGCCGCCGCCGCCGTCGCTGGAGCGCGCGCCTTTCGAGGTTCGCCGCCGCCTCGTTTTCCGTGCTTTTTTTAAAAAAAAATCTGTTCGTCGTTTTTCTTTTTCGTCGGATTTTCCGCGATTATTTTCTGATCACGATTTCTGATCTGATTTTCGTTTTAGTATAACTTTTCGCTCGTTTATCGGAATCAGGCGATTCAAGCGCCTGGAGTTTCGTCTCGAAACCCTCTTTCCGAATAATCAACTTAAACAAGTTTTGCTACTGTAAAACTTTCCTAGATCCAGATTACTAGAACGAAGTTGTTGTCTTTCGTCGTTTGATTTCTTTTGCTTCGTTCGATTTGATTCTTTTGCCAACCAGGGTTCTTAAGTTGAACTTTCTGGTTAGATCTTTTATTTGAGTTTTGCCTGTGCATTATATGAGTACTTATTGTATGCTTGTTGTTTGTCTGCGATAGAATACCCGGAGTGCGCCGCCTGTTACTTTGAATCTCTAGGTTTCGCGGATCATCAGCAAGGCAAGTAACACTTTGATCATACCTTTTCTACAACCCAGTTTTATTGCATTAGATCAATCCTCACACATTGCATGATTAGGATCTAATTAAATTGTGGGATGGGAAGTAGAGGAGGTAGTACCTATTTCCTGTTTATTATCAAACCTTTGGGAGTTACCTCTACGTTTGCTTATTATGCCATGCTATGCTAGTAGACGTGGATTGGGTGAGTGATATCCATGACAGATGTGAGATTTATAATTAAGGGTTTATCTAAGGTGGCAACCTAACACACATCTGGGTGGATTGAGGCACCTGGGGTTACCAGGACTTGCCTGTTTTTATTGGACCGCCACCCAGGCCCAAAGGGATCATGAGATTATTCATACTAGAAACTTCCGTGTGCAGCCACAAGCCATTATGGGCTCTGGCATAGTTGACTAAGTTGTGCGAACTCTCACAGTGGTAGACTAGCAGATGTAGGGGAAGTAGGTGTACCGGTCTACCCGTCGTAAGGTGCTAGCGCTTCTGAAAGACTGTGTCTCGGTCATCCGTTTCTCAAACACCATGTAGTGCGAGAAACCAAACGGAGGCGATCGAGTCTTGTGGGGAAAAGTGCGCAAACCTCTGCAGAGTGTATAAACTAATCATGGTTAGCCGTGTCCCCGGTTATGGACATCTTGAGTATCTAGTACTTGGATTTTCATGTGAATCTCAACATGTTACTCTAAATTAATTTTGATGGGTTTTAATGATGTTACTTAATCGGGATTGAGAATGCTGTCAACCATTCTCAATGTTTCACAACCACCATGATAGTAATTAATTTTATTCCTTTGAAGTAGGGAAAAATTGGCTTTACGCAAAAACAGTAACCATAGAGCTTTCCACCAGCCAAATATGCATATAGTATAGTTGTTGCATTCCATTACTCTCTATGTGTTACCTTGCCAGCATATTCCATGTGCTGACCCGTTTTCGGGCTGCAACGTTAATGTTGCAGACTTTTCAGACGACAATTAAGGAGTTTTAGGTCGTGGTTCTATACTCAGTGATGCCGTTGGAGTTGATGGACTCACTTATCTTCCAAGCCTTCCGCTGTTATCGTTATTAGATGGCCTTAAGCCATATTTATTGTAATAAGTTCTCTTTTGAGACACTCGATGTAATAAGTGTGTGATTGCTACTCTGCTATAAATCCTCCGAGTACTATGTGGTGTCAGCATTACTAATCCAGGGATGACACCGGAGCACAGAGATCGGACTGTTTGAGGTCTGGTCGCTACAGAGATGGTATCAGAGCACACGCTGACTGTAGGACACGACCACTAAGCTAAAGACCTAGATCACTCTCTTCTCTTCTGACTTCTCATCTTTTCTACTCTTTAGGATGGCGGATGCAAGGAACAAGTTCACCCAACCGGATGAAGATACACCCTTTGGACGCCACTTGAAGGAAGTCACTAGATACCTGAACATAGGAATACCAAGCTTCACGGGAACCTACAACGCCACTTTATCTGAGGAAGAGCGCTGGATGATACAAGTTCAAGTTCTAGGAAGGACGTTCATGCCAGTCACTGAGCCCATAGAGTTTTCTTTTGATGCACCAACTTGGAGTCTAGGAAAGAGTATGGCAGCTCACATCGCCATGGGACGCATTGGAGAAGTCTACCGCAAGGATCTCAAGGATACTATCTACTAGATTTGTGGGCGCCGAGATGAACACTGGGAGATGATCAGCACCAGGAAAGATAGATCAATTGCAGCTTTTATTCCGGAGTTAAATCAGCACATTCGACGCCAAGAGAATCAGATGTGCGCCGACATGATAGATCTGAAGAAGGCTAAGACTAGAATCAAGGAACTGGAGGAAGAACTCAAGGCTACACGCGAAGATTATGAAGAAGAAATTGAAGTATTGGTGGAGAAGAATGACGATCTGATCAAGAAGATTGGAATATTTATGGGAGGCCCGACACCAGTAGGTGAAGACGAAGAACCCAAGGAGATTAGTCCGGACGACTACATCATCATTGATGGCACCGACTCGGAGCAAGATAGTAGCGATGATGACTATGTGGATGAAGCAGGAGCCGATATCATGGAGTCTACAACCGTATAATATTTCTAGTAGACCACCTCATCAGTGGTAGTAGTCCACCATGTAAATATAGTAGTCCGAGCACTTTTGCGATAGTTAGATCGATTGTATGCCTTTGTTTGATTGATTGGAGTGAATTGTGTGTTTTTGCCTCATGTGCATATGGGTAGTGTTTTCTCTTTAGACCCCCTCTATTCTTATATCTCATCTTTTCTAAACCCTCAGATGCCTCCGAGACGTGACCCCGGATTTGCTTTTCCGCCGGAGCTCACCCAGTTGATCCAGCAGCAGAACACCTTGATGCAGTTGCTAGTTCAGAATCAGAACCAAGGGAACAATAACAACAACCCACCAACACCACCACCACCTGTTGACCACTTAGCCCGTTTTCTTAGGCTGAATCCGCCGGTGTTTTCCAGTAGCACCGAGCCGATAGTAGCAGATGATTGGCTCCGCAAGATAGCTAGGGAGTTGACCACAGCAGGATGCACAGATGCGGAGAAGGTTAAGTTTGCCGCACATCAGTTAGAAGGACCCGCAGCATCTTGGTGGGAGAACTTCACAGCCACCTTCCCAGTCGACACTGTCACATGGGACCAGTTTCAGCAGGCTTTCCGTACTGCCCATGTTTCAGCAGGAGCAATGGCCATGAAGAAGCATGAGTTTCGTAACTTGCGCCAAGGAGGACGGACAGTTGGCCAGTATGTGGAGGAGTTTAGTAAGCTAGCACGTTATGCCCCAGATGACGTTGCTACGGATGCAGCTAAGCAGGAGAAATTCCTGGAAGGACTAAATGATGAGTTGAGCATGCAGTTGATGGTAGCCACCTTCAACAACTACCAGGAGTTGGTAGATCATGCTCTTATGATTGAAGGGAAGCAGCAGCAAATTGAGAACCGCAAAAGGAAGTATGGACAAGGAAAGTATAATTCAGGAGCTCAGCAGAAGCCTCGTTTTACCCCTAGACCGGAAGGACATTTTCAGCATACCCATGGAGTAGGTAGCTCGCACAATCACAATGGCACCAAAAATGGTAATGGGAATGGAGGAAGTAATGGACAGAACCGCAGCACCCCATCAACCCCAGCCAAGAAGGACTTGAGCCATGTCACTTGCTATAAGTGTTCGAAGCCAGGACATTATGCAAATGACTATCCTGAAGGACAAAACGGCAATGGAAGCTCTGGAAAGAAGCCGAACCCTTTCAACAGGGGACAGGTGAACCATGTTAATGTGGAGGAGGTTGAAGCTCAGCCCGATGCAGTAATAGGTAAGTTTTTGGTTAAGTCATTTACTGCACTCGTTCTTTTTGATACTGGTGCATTGCATTCATACATATCAAGGGGATTTGTGGAAAAGTATAGCCTGCCCACTAGGATTCTTAAAACACCTATGCTAGTAAGCTCACCAGGAGCGGAGTACATGGCCAGTCAAGGATGTTTTCAAGTGCCATCAAGTATAGGAAGGCATGTTTTCCCAACGGATTTAATTATTTTGGAATCCCAAGGTCTGGATGTGATTCTTGGTATGGATTGGTTGTCGATGTATGGAGGAAACATCGATTGCGCCAGTAAGACAATTTTGCTCACAACGCCAGAAGGAAGAAGGATCAAGTATGTGATCCCGGCATGCGCCAAACAGGACACAAGTAAATTCCTTATCAGGAGTTGTGTAGGAGGAAGTACCAGTGGTAAAGGATTTTCCTGATGTATTTCCCGAAGAGTTGCCAGGCATGCCACCGGATAGAGACATTGAGTTTTTGATTGAGCTTTTGCCAGGCACTGGGCCAACATCGAAGAGACCATATAGGATGCCAGCAAAAGATTTGGTGGAAATTAAGAAGCAGATTAAGGAGTTACTGGATAAGGGATATATTCGCCCAAGTTCTTCGCCTTGGGGATCACCAGTACTTCTAGTGGAGAAGAAGGATGGATCGTTAAGGATGGTTGTTGATTATCGAGGATTGAATGAAGTAACGATCAAGAACAAGTACCCACTACCAATGATCAACGATCTATTTGATCGATTGCAAGGAGCTAAAGTGTTTTCCAAGATCGATTTGCGATCAGGATACCACCAGTTGAAGATTCGAGAACAGGATATACCTAAGACAGCATTCACCACAAGATATGGACTATATGAGTATACCGTTATGTCATTTGGACTGACTAACGCGCCTGCCTATTTTATGAACATGATGAACAAAGTGTTTATGGAGTTTTTGGATAAGTTCGTCGTAGTGTTCATTGATGATATCCTGGTTTATTCGAAGAATGAAGAGGAACATAAGGAGCATTTGCGTTTGGTACTTGGAAAGCTCAGAGAACATCAATTATATGCCAAGTTCAGCAAATGTGAGTTTTGGTTGAAGGAAGTAGGATTCCTCGGACACGTTATATCTGGAGAAGGTATAGCAGTAGATCCCGCTAAAGTTGAAACTGTGACCAAGTGGGAAGCCCCAACTACAGTTGGAGAGATCCGGAGTTTTCTTGGACTCGCAGGATACTACCGGAGGTTTATTGAGAATTTCTCAAAGATTGCAAAACCTATGACAGAGTTGCTGAAGAAGGATACCAAGTTCAAATGGACTGATGAGTGTGAGGCAAGTTTTCAGGAGTTGAAGAACCGTTTGGTTACCTCACCGGTGTTGATTTTGCCAGATCAAACCAAGGATTTTGAGGTGTATTGCGATGCTTCACGTCGAGGACTTGGAGCAGTGCTTATGCAGGAAGGAAGAGTTGTTTCGTATGCTTCACGACAACTGAAGCCCCACGAATTGAATTATGCTACGCATGATTTGGAGTTAGCAGCCGTAGTGCATGCATTGAAGACATGGAGACATTTCCTCATTGGAAATCATTGTGAGGTGTACACGGATCATAAGAGTTTGAAGTACATTTTCACGCAGAAGGAGTTGAACCTCAGACAAAGGAGATGGTTGGAGCTTATCAAGGATTATGATATGAAATTGCATTATCATCCCGGAAAAGCTAATGTAGTAGCTTATGCATTAAGCCGCAAGAGCCATGTCAATACGTTAATGACGAGAGAAATACCCAAGGAGTTAGCAGAAATCTTCGTGAGCTACGTTTGGAAATAGTTCCGAGGGGCTATGTAGCAGCATTGGAAATTCAGTCAACTTTAATGGATAGAATCAGAGAAGCTCAGAAAACTGACAAAGAGATTGCCGCTATAAAGGAGAAACTGAGCAAAGGAAAAGCTAAAGGATTTCGTGAGGATGAGCACGACACCCTATGGTTTGAAGATCGTGTTTATGTGCCCAATGACCCGGAGATCAGGAAGTTGATTTTGCAAGAGGCCCATGATTCACCGTATTCGATTCACCCAGGAAATACCAAGATGTATTTGGATTTGAAGGATATTTTCTGGTGGACCGAAATGAAGAAGGATATTGCGGAGTATGTAGCAGTTTGTGACGTATGTCAGAGAGTAAAGGTAGAGCATCAGAAGCCAGCAGAATTGTTGCAACCATTGCTGATACCCGAATGGAAGTGGGATAAGCTAGGCATGGATTTTATCACGGGATTACCAAGGACTCATTCAGGCTATGACTCGATTTGGGTTGTAGTCGATCGATTGACGAAAGTAGCTCATTTCATCCCAGTAAAGACCACTTACACCAGTGCTAAGTTGGCAAAGATATACATGACCAGGATCGTATGTTTGCATGGAGTTCCGAGGAGCATCGTATCACATAGAGGAACCCAGTTTACCTCAAATTTCTGGAAGCAGTTGCATGAGACTTTGGGTACTAGTCTAGAATTTAGTACAGCTTTTCATCCGCAGACAGATGGACAGACTGAGAGAGTCAATCAGATTTTGGAGGATATGCTGAGAGCTCGTGCGCTAGATTATTGATCTAGTTGGGACGATAATTTGCCATATGCAGAGTTCTCTTACAATAATAGCTATCCGACCAGTTTGAAGATGACACCTTTTGAAGCTTTGTACGGAAGGAGGTGCAGGACACCGTTGTCATGGGACGAAGTTGGAGACCGCCAGTTGTTTGGACCAGATCTGATTAAGGAGTCTGAACAGAAGGTGAAGTTGATTTCACGATAGGCTCAAGGTAGCCCAGTCCAGGCAGAAGAGCTACGCAGATTCTAAACGCAAGGAGACAGTTTACGAAGTTGGAGACAGAGTTTATCTTCGAGTATCCCCACTTCGAGGGATTAAGCGTTTTGGAGTTAAGGGGAAGTTAGCACCACGATTTGTAGGGCCATCGAGTTTTGGAGCGTATGGGAGAAGTGGCTTACATGTTGGATTTGCCAGAAGTATTGGCAGGAGTGCATGATGTGTTTCACGTTTCTCAGTTGAAGAAGTGTCACGTGGAGATGACTGACATACCCTTGAGAGACACAGTGCCATTAGAAGCAATTCAGTTGGATAATAATTTGACCTATGAGGAGAAACCAGTCAAGATTCTTGAGTTTGCCAGCCGAGTTACTCGTAGCAAGGTTATCAAGTTTTGCAAAGTTCAGTGGAGCCACCACACGAAGGATGAAGCCACTTGGGAGCGAGAGGAAGATTTGCTCAAAGACCACCCTCACCTATTTTCTAGCCAACCCGAATCTCGAGGGCGAGATTCATCTTAAGGGGGGTAGGTTTGTAACATCCCAAATTTTCAATTTGAAATGTTATACATTAGGTCATCATGCATATCATATTTTATTTTGCTTTTGGTTTTGATCCTAGAAAATCCTAAGCAACTCAAGGACCCACGGAGAGAGTTGGGGATTTCGTTATTTACATATTTGAGTTTTCTCAAATTATGTAAACAGGATCATTTGATTTTATTTACTTTATCATCAATTATTTCTATTACAAAAATATGAGAGAGAGAATAAAATGACTTTCCCAAAATATAGAAATATTGAGGATTTAATTAAAAAAATCAAATAAGTTTTATTTCGGAGTTTTTCGATATTTTTATTTGAATTTAGGAAAAATACGTGTTTTTCAAAGTTGTAGTTTGGGCCCAGTTAAATGTTCACTTTACCAGGCTTGATTTTAGAAACCCGGCAAAATTTATTTCGTGATTTTTGGAGTCCGTTTAGTATTTCTTTTTATTTTCTTCCGAGCGGATTTATAAAAAAAACGGAAACCGACTCCGGGCCGTACCCGGCCAGGAAACCACCGGCCGGGGGGCTTTATAAGCCGCCACCCCGGGGCCCGAAGAGCCCAACAGCCGCCGCCAGCAAACCCTAACCCTAGCCCCAGCCCCGCTGCCGCCACCGCCGCCGCCGCCGCCGTCGCTGGAGCGCGCGCCTTTCGAGGTTCGCCGCCGCCTCGTTTTCCGTGCTTTTTTTAAAAAAAAATCTGTTCGTCGTTTTTCTTTTTCGTCGGATTTTCCGCGATTATTTTCTGATCACGATTTCTGATCTGATTTTCGTTTTAGTATAACTTTTCGCTCGTTTATCGGAATCAGGCGATTCAAGCGCCTGGAGTTTCGTCTCGAAACCCTCTTTCCGAATAATCAACTTAAACAAGTTTTTGCTACTGTAAAACTTTCCTAGATCCAGATTACTAGAACGAAGTTGTTGTCTTTCGTCGTTTGATTTCTTTTGCTTCGTTCGATTTGATTCTTTTGCCAACCAGGGTTCTTAAGTTGAACTTTCTGGTTAGATCTTTTATTTGAGTTTTTCCTGTGCATTATATGAGTACTTATTGTATGCTTGTTGTTTGTCTGCGATAGAATACCCGGAGTGCGCCGCCTGTTACTTTGAATCTCTAGGTTTCGCGGATCATCAGCAAGGCAAGTAACACTTTGATCATACCTTTTCTACAACCCAGTTTTATTGCATTAGATCAATCCTCACACATTGCATGATTAGGATCTAATTAAATTGTGGGATGGGAAGTAGATGAGGTAGTACCTATTACCTGTTTATTATCAAACCTTTGGGAGTTACTTCTACGTTTGCTTATTATGCCATGCTATGCTAGTAGACGTGGATTGGGTGAGTGATATCCATGACAGATGTGAGATTATAATTAAGGGTTTATCTAAGGTGGCAACCTAACACACATCTGGGTGGATTGAGGCACCTGGGGTTACCAGGACTTGCCTGTTTTTATTGGACCGCCACCCAGGCCCAAAGGGATCATGAGATTATTCATACTAGAAACTTCCGTGTGCAGCCACAAGCCATTATGGGCTCTGGCATAGTTGACTAAGTTGTGCGAACTCTTACAGTGGTAGACTAGCAGATGTAGGGGAAAGTAGGTGTACCGGTCTACCCGTCGTAAGGTGCTAGCGCTTCTGAAAGACTGTGTCTCGGTCATCCGTTTCTCAAACACCATGTAGTGCGAGAAACCAAACGAAGGCGATCGAGTCTTGTGGGGAAAAGTGCGCAAACCTCTGCAGAGTGTATAAACTAATCATGGTTAGCCGTGTCCCCGGTTATGGACATCTTGAGTATCTAGTACTTGGATTTTCATGTGAATCTCAACATGTTACTCTAAATTAATTTTGATGGGTTTTAATGATGTTACTTAATCGGGATTGAGAATGCTGTCAACCATTCTCAATATTTCACAACCACCATGATAGTAATTAATTTTATTCCTTTGAAGTAGGGAAAAATTGGCTTTACGCAAAAACAGTAACCATAGAGCTTTCCACCAGCCAAATATGCATATAGTATAGTTGTTGCATTCCATTACTCTCTATGTGTTACCTTGCCAGCATATTCCATGTGCTGACCCGTTTTCGGGCTGCAACGTTAATGTTGCAGACTTTTCAAGACGACGATTAAGGAGTTTTAGGTCGTGGTTCTATACTCAGTGATGCCATTGGAGTTGATGGACTCACTTATCTTCCAAGCCTTCCGCCGTTATCGTTATTAGATGGCCTTAAGCCATATTTATTGTAATAAGTTCTCTTTTGAGACACTCGATGTAATAAGTGTGTGATTGCTACTCTGCTATAAATCCTCCGAGTACTGTGTGGTGTCAGCATTACTGATCCAGGGATGACACCGGAGCACAGAGATCAGACTGTTTGAGGTCTGGTCTCTACAATGTATTACGGAACGAGTAAACAGACTTGCCAGTAACGAGATTGAACTAGGTATTGAGATACCGACGATCGAATCTCGGCCAAGTAACGTACCGATGACAAAGGGAACAACATATGTTGTTATGCGGTCTGACCGATAAAGATCTTCGTAGAATATGTAGGAACCAATATGAACATCCAGGTTCCGCTATTGGTTATTTACCGGAGACGTGTCTCGGTCATGTCTACATTGTTCTTGAACCGTAGGGTCCGCACACTTAACGTTACGATGACAGTTTCATTATGAGTTTATGTATTTTGATGTACCGAAGGTTGTTCGGAGTCCCGGATGTGATCATGGACATGACGAGGAGTCTCGAAATGGTCGAGACATAAAGATTGATATATTGGAAGCCTATATTTGGATATCGGAATCGTTCCGGGTAAAATCGGGATTTTACCGGAGTACCGAGGGGTTACCGGAACCCCCCCGGGGGTTATTGGGCCTACATGGGCCCTAAGGGAGAAGAGGAAAGGAGGCAAGAGGTGGCCACGCGCCCCTCCCCTCCCTAGTCCGAATAGGACAAGGAGAGGGGGGCGGCGCCCCCCTTTCCTTTCCCTCTTCTTCCTCTTTCCCACTTCTCCTTCTCCAACTAGGAAAGAAGGGAGTCCTACTCCCGGTGGGAGTAGGACTCCCCCTTGGCACGCCCTCCTTGGCCGGCCGCCCCCTCCCCTTGGCTCCTTTATATACGGGGGCAAGGGGGCACCCTAGGACACACAAGTTGATCTTCGTGATCGTTCCTTAGCCGTGTGCGGTGCCCCCCTCCACCATATTCCACCTCGGTCATATTGTATCGGTGCTTAGGCGAAGCCCTGCGACGGTTGAACATCAAGATCGTCACCACGCCGTCGTGCTGACGGAACTCCTCCCCGAAGCTTTGCTGGATCGGAGCCCGGGGTGCGTCATCGAGCTGAACGTGTGCCAAGAACTCGGAGGTGCCGGAGTAACGGTGCTTGGATCGGTTGGACCGGGAAGACGTACGACTACTTCCTCTACGTTGTGTCAACGCTTCCGCTTTGGTCTACGAGGGTACGTAGACAACACTCTCCCCTCTCGTTGCTACGCATCACCATGATCTTGCGTGTGCGTAGGAAATTTTTTGAATTACTACGTTCCCCAACAGTCCTTTCACGAGGACATCTGCTGTGTCAAACCCACGACAGTTGGCGCCCACCGTGGGGCTATCGCACGATGGTTTCGAGTTCTTAAAGGGCAACTTTGATGGACTCAAGGGATACGTTGTGGGATGGATGACGAAGAGTTGTCGTGGCAAGCTCTACATCGACAACGCAGGATGGGGCCCCGAGGCCGATTCAATCGAATACGGGTACCGGGTCCCCTTTGGCGGGATTCACGTCTTCATCGGCAAGATTGGCGAACCAGGCCCTGAACCGGACACCTGCAACGACATCATCGAGACGTCTCAGCGTGCAAGCCCTTCCCCGGTTCAGCCCATGGCAAAGCATGTTTTCGTAGGTGTCGTCCACGGAGAAGAATATGAGGACGGACCGGCGTCTGATGGAGAAACCATCATCTGCTCCGACAACGAGTCTTCTGGAGAGACCGAATCGCTTTATCAGCCGCAGGATGGCCGGATTAGTGGGGGTTCCGAGGGCAACAGTATTCCGGACTCCCCTGATCTACCAAACCGTGTAGCTATTTTCATGGCCGGTAAACAATCAGCGCCCCACTCATGGACCACCACAGCAATGCTCTCCGGTTCAGCAACCGCCACGCCAGCAGGGGCAGGGGGCTCTGCACCACCTCCGGCTCAAGTTCTGTCTGACTTGTTCGATGCTTTGGCAACATTGATGGACGCAGAGGTGGATGCAGCGGCCCGAGATCAGCACAACGCGGAGATTGCAAAGGTGAAAGATCAGATAGCTCAGGCTAAAGCGGACCTAGCGGCAGAGAACGCTAGGATGGCTACAGAACGGGCCGAGTTGGAAGCTCAGGCCTACCGGATTAGGCTGGATCAGAACGCTTCCGAAGAAGTCATGAGAAGAAGATATCGATCGCATCTCCCATCGGGTTATGAGCCACGAAATCTCTTCAATACGCCAGGAGCAGGAACTAGTAACCAGCCAATGTTAAACCGGACGAAGGCACCAGGAACAGGAGCGCCGGTTCAGCCGCGCACGATGGACCCGCCTCGTCAGAACAACATTGTGCCACAGTATGTTCCAACACCTCCCAGGCATTACTCCAACCCGTTGGACAGCATTGTGGCCGCCACTTCACGATTGGCAGCCCTTCCGACCGACGGCGAATCACCAATTGCAATTGAGGCATGACGGGCTAGAGATCATGGTCGCTAATGCGCAGGATGTGGTGGATCATGGTCACGCATGTCGAGAGGCCGAGTTAGCAGCTCTGCACAGAGCTCATCAACATACTCCGGTTCACCCTACCGCTTCGGTAGAGCCAGGTGTGATATTCAGTTCCTTAGGGGTGCCGTGTCTCACCCCCGCTTTGCGTAATGTGAGATTGCCCAAAGACTTCAAGGGACCTCGTAAGGTACCCAATTATACCGCCGATCTGCAGCCAAAAGCATGGGTTGAAAGCTACGAGATGGCAATGGAGATGCTAGATGTGGATGAAGCGGTATGTGCTAAATACTTCACCATGATGTTGGAAGGAACAACTCGTACTTGCTTGAAGAGCTTACCAACTAACCCTGTCGGGTCATGGGCCGAATTGAAGCACTGGTTTATCCAGAACTTCAAAGATACTTGTAAGCAACCCATGTCGATCGTGGATCTGGCCGCTTGTGTCCAAGAAGATGGAGAGTCCACGACCCATTGGGTAAAGCAGGTCTCAGCTATTCTGCATTCATCAGATCGTATCAATGCAGATACCGCGGTGCTAACATTGGAGGACAATTGCCGTTTTCTGCCGCTCAAATAGAAGTTAGGAAGGCTCAAACGTCACTGCAATGGTATGTCAACGCTTATGGCCGCTTTGGTTAAGTACGCCGATTCAGATAATACCAAAGACCCTGACTCAGAGGAGGACAAACCGGGGAAAGGGAAAAAGAACGGCAACGCCAAGGGTCAGCAGCATAATCCGGCAGGCCATGGGAACAGTGGTAAGCGGAAAACCGACAACAGCTTGGACTTTGTCGCTAACACCAATGCTCAGGAGAATGGCCAACGTCATAAGGGCAAGCAGCCCCAGAGGGGCGGAGGTTCAGGCCCCAATTTGGAGCACCTGTTAAATCAACCCTGTCCAAATCATGGATCAAAGGAGAAGCCAGCGTCGCATCTTTGGAAGGATTGTTATATCATGCGATATTTCAAGAACTCCAATATGTTCCTGTATGATAATGGCCCGCCCGGCGGTTCAGGAGGTGGTTTCCACAGGCCGGGTTACGGAGGTGGCAGTTCCGGTTCAGGATTTCAGGGTAATCAAACCGGACACATCAATCAAGGGCACCAAGGCAACCAGGGAGGTTACAACCATCAGGGGAACCAGCAGCAGCAGCAGCAGTCAGGTTATCAAAGCAATCCTAAGCAGCTAAATAGTGGGCAATATCATGTCTTCACCCCTAGCTTGTGTAAGCGTGATCAGAAGCTTCACAAGAGGGCAGTAAACTCTATTGAACCGGCGGTGCCTCAGTATTTGCGCTGGTCTGAGCAACCCATTTTGTGGAGTAGAGAGGATGACCCACCCCGGGTTGACAATCCGGGTCACTTGGCCCTAGTGGTGGCCCCTCAAGTTGGCGGATATAAGTTCACGAAGGTACTCATGGATGGGGGGAGCAGTATCAACATTCTATATTATGATACCTTCCGTCGTATGGGGTTGACAGATAAGAGTCTTAAACTGTCAAACACTGTTTTTCCATGGTGTGGTGCCTGGCAAGTCTGCATATCCAGTGGGCAAGATAGCCTTAGAGGTGGCTTTTGGAGATGACTATGATTCAAGGTTAGAAACATTGAATTTTGAGGTGGTGAAAATCAAAAGTCCGTATCACGCTTTGTTTGGGCTACCGGCTTATGCTAAGTTCATGGCGAGGTCGTGTTATGTTTATCTACAGCTTAAAATGCTGGGTCATAAGGGGACCATCACAGTACACGGGAGCAGGAAGATCGCTTTGGAATGTGAGGAAGGTGATGCGGCTTATGCTGAGTCGGTTTGTGCCACGGAGGAGTTGAAGTTTTATAAGGACCAAGTTGATCCGGCAGATATGACTTCTTTGAAAAAGCCAACTACGGAACACGATCTGGCGTTGAAATTTAAATCGGCCACACATACTAAGATGGTTGATTTTGTTCCTGGCGATTCATCCAAGCAGTTCAGCATCAGCGCTAACCTGGATCCCAAATAGGAAAGCGCGCTCATCGAGTTCATCCATGAGAACCGGGACATCTTTGCATGGAAACCTTCTGACATGCCAGGTTTACCGAGGGAACTCGCTGAGCACACACTTAACATTGATCCCAAGTTTAAACCGGTCCGGCAGTTTCTCCGCCGCTTCAATGAAGAAAGGCGCAAGGCTATTGGTGAGGAGGTAGCTCGGTTGTTGGCCGCAGGGTTTATCGTGGAAGTCTTCCACCCAGAGTGGTTGGCTAATCCGGTGCTGGTTCTTAAGAAAAACGGCACTTGGCGTATGTGTGTGGATTACACAGATTTGAACAAGGCTTGTCATGCAGACCCATTTGCCCTCCCTCGTATCGATCAGATCATTGATGCTACGGCGGGTTGTGACCGTTTGTGTTTTCTGGACGCTTATTCTGGTTATCATCAGATCAAAATGGCAATTAAGGACCAGGAGAAGACAGCTTTCATAACTCCCTTTGGAGCCTTCTGCTATGTCTCCATGCCCTTTGGGCTCAAAAGTGCCCAGGCGACTTATCAACGCTGTGTTCAGAATTGTCTTCATAAGCAGATTGGGTGCAATGTTCATGCGTATGTAGATGACATTGTGATAAAGTCCAGGAAGGAGGAAACATTGATAGATGACTTGAGAGAGACCTTTGACAACCTCCGGGTTTACAAGATGATGCTCAATCCGGAAAAGTGTGTCTTTGGTGTTCCAGTAGGCAAACTCTTGGGTTTTCTGGTGTCAAATAGAGGCATTGAGGCTAATCCGGAAAAAAAAATTAGCAATTACATCTTTGGCTAAACCGGCATGTATCAATGACGTTCAACGTCTGGCCGGCCAGATTGCGGCTTTGAGACGGTTTATCAGTCGTCTTGGGGAGAAGGATATCCCTTTATATCAAATGCTCAAGAAAATAGATGATTTTGTCTGGAGCGAGGCAAGTGATAAAGCGTTTGAGGATCTGAAGAGGCAGTTAGCTGAACCGCCTGTGCTTGCAGCACCGATCGATAAAGAGCCGTTATTGCTATATGTGGCTGCTAATGCCCGAGCTGTTAGCGTGGCTATTGTGGTGGAGCACAAGGAAGCTGGCAAGGAATATCCGGTTCAACGGCTGGTTTATTATATCAGTGAGGTGCTCATTGAGTCAAAGCAGAGATATCCACATTGGCAGAAGCTGGTGTATGGAGTGTTTATGTCAAGCCGGAAGCTTAAACACTATTTTTAGGGTCATCCTATCATAGTGGTCAGTTCAGCCCCTCTGGGAGATATCATTCAAAACAGAGAAGCAACGGGCCGGATTGCTAAATGGGCTATTGAGCTTGGACCTCACGGGCTCAAATACATACCTCGCACAGCAATTAAATCCCAAGCACTTGTGGACTTCATCAATGATTGGACGGAATTGCAGGCACCAGAGGAAAAGCCAGATAACACGTATTGGACTATTCACTTTGATGGATCCAGACAGTTGGAGGGCTCGGGGGCTGGAGTCATACTACTTCCCCACAAGGTGACAAGTTTTGTCATGTCCTCCATTTAATGTTCCCTTGTACTAACAATGCAGCTGAATATGAGGCCTTACTCCACGGTCTTCGGATGGCTAAGGAGATGAACTTAAGCCGGGTTAAGTGCTTGGGGGATTCAGATCTGGTGGCCCAACAGGTGTCTGACACTTGGGATTCTAAAGACCCACTCATGGCTGCATATCGACGAGAGGTGGACATAGTGGCTGGTCACTTCAAGGGTTATCAGCTGGACCATATAGACCGGCGAAAGAATGAAGCGGCGGACGCTTTAAGCCGCCTTGGTTCTCAGTGTAAACCGGTCCCACCAAATGTCTTTCTTGACGTGCTGCATAATCCGTCGGTCAAAGTACCAATAGAGGAGGAGTTGGCTATTCCTGACCCGGAGGCTCAATTGGTGGCAGCTTTGCATGTCATACCGGATTGGACAATCCCATATCTGGCTTACATGAACCGGGGCGAGTTACCAGAGGATGAAACCTCGGCCCGGCAGATAATCCGGCGTTCCAAATCGATGACTATACTCAATGGACCATTGCATCGTTATAGCGTTTCAGGGGCAATTCAGCGTTGTGTTTCTCCTCAGGAGGGTTGTGAGATTTTGCGAGAAATCGATGAAGGGGATTGTGGTCACCACGCTGGTTCAAAGTCCTTGGTGGCTAAAGCTTTTCGCCACGGTTTCTATTGGTTAACAGCTCATGTTGATGCCGAGGATTTAGTCAAACGATGTGACGGTTGTCAAAAATTTGCACGCCGTGCTCATATTCCGGCTCAGGAGTTGAGGATGATTCCAATAACATGGCCATTTGCGACTTGGGGGTTTAATATGGTTGGACCCTTTAAGCGCTCCAAGGACAAAAAGACCCACTTATTAGTGGCAGTTGATAAATTCACTAAATGGGTGGAAGCAGAGCCAGTCAGTAAGTGTGATGCGGCAACGGCGGTTCAGTTCATCAAAAAGCTCATATTCCGGTTTGGCTTTCCACACAGTATTATAACTGATAATGGTACTAATCTGTCAAAGGGAGAGATAGAGGAATTTTGCCAACGTGAGCACATCCGGCTTGATATAGCATCGGTGGCTCACCCCCAATCCAATGGACAAGCGGAGAGGGCAGATCAAGAAATTGTGCGAGGTATTAAACCCCGGCTTATGGTTCTTTTGAAGCGGACACCGGGTTGTTGGGTGGAGGAATTACCTTCTGTGTTATGGAGCATCAACACCACACCTAACAGATCTACGGGTTACACACCTTTCTTCATGGTTTATGGAGGGGAGGCGGTTCTTCCTAGTGACATCCGTCACGACTCGCCTCGTGTGACGGCTTGTGTTGAAGCGGATAATGAGAAGGCACGTCAGGATTCTCTGGACCTGTTAGATGAGGAGCATGATCTTGCAGCAGCACGTTCGGCGATTTACCAACAAGATCTTCGACGTTATCACAGGCGCCGGGTTAAGACCAGAACTTTTCAAGAAGGCGATCTGGTGCTTCGGCTCATCCAGGATCAGACTGATATGCAGAAGTTATTCCCACCTTGAGAAGGACTTTTTGTGGTCAGCAAGAATCTGCACAACGGGTCATACTACCTTATTGATGTTCGAGAGTACAAAGACTCACGTAAATCGGAGGAGGAGACCAAGCGGCCATGGAATATAGCTCTTCTTCGGCCTTACTATACTTAAGCCACAGGCTTCTTCATATATACATATTTATGGCAATGTATATATTATATAATAAACCGGAGCCTCGAATAAAGCGGGGTCTTTGCTCTTTTTACATCACTAGTTGACCCGTTGCACCAAATGGCGCAGAGACCCGCTAAAGCCATGTTGTCGATGAAAATAGTTTCATTTTCCAAGGACATATTCGATATTAGTAGTAGAAAGCCCATGTATTCAACCATACTATATTGAAACTATGTTTATCACGTTGCGAAATCCGAGTTTGGAAAAAAAAATATGCATAGCCCGTTGCACCAAAAAATATTTGTATAACATGACTCATTGCACCAAATAGCGGAGAGTCCCATTTAAAACCATGTACTCGTTAAAATATTTGCATTGTTTCAATAACTGTGTTTGAGCAAATACATACGGTAAGAACTTAGCACAAGTTTAATTGATTGTGTGTTTAAGCTCACATAAAAGGCAAGATGGCAACAACAGAGTACAACTATATCATGTGCAGTAGCAACCAAAGTTAGTTAGCTAATAAATTGTTCGAAGGGAACCAAACATTTCATAGTTTGTCCACATCTCATTCTCCTAGAAAATGAGCCCAGGCGGCCATCAAGGAAAATACATTTGTTTTGATACAACGGTAAGAGAAACGAGTAACCATCGAAGAAACAAAACGTTTAAATTGGTTTTTTTCCAATCATGGAGGAGAGCTGCATGTAAACTTTATAGAAGAAGGCCAGCGTCAAGGAACAACATGTTGACATACTCATCCTGCTCTTAGTTCTGGTCATCAGTCCGGATAATCAACTCCTGACTAACGCCTTTAGCAACAACCACAACAGCATGCCCCCTCTTTATCCTTTCATAGAGGAACTCAAACAGGGTTCAAGCAGCAGTCAACAGCTCGGCTGCTCAGAGTGGCATAAGAATAATGTGGCATGTGCTCCTGCTCATAAGTATGACAAGACATATGTCATTCACAAATCTCACAGCCTCCACATGTGTCGCGTTGATCGCCTGCTAAGCATTCTAGAAAGAGCCTGCACACTGCACTCGACAACGCAGTTCAACATATGAAACTAAGCAACTAATCTATGAAAAAGCATCTGCTTGGCTACTTGGCATCCAACCATAAAAAAGTAAACTCACCAGTGAGAAAAAGAACATAGGGCTTCATGGATCATGACCTTGCTGCTCCTCATGCATCATGTCCATTGGATAGTCTTTTTTCTGAACCACTGTATGAGGGACCTGGAAGAAAGCAAGACAAAAATATAACTCAGTAAATGAAGACTGCATTTTCCAGTAAATTGAGGCCTCGTCTTGAAAAGTGCCAAGGCCTGAGGCGGCAACTAATATGTATAGAATGAAAGAAGCTATCAAAAGTGACCCAAAAAAGGAGAAGGGAAGAAGATTGATAACTGAAAACAAACACTGAGATTTGTAATTTTTGAACTCAAATTGAAATAGTAGGCTAGCTCAGATTCAAATATTATTAGCTCCACAATACTCCAATATGCAACATCCGGATAAATAACCCATAGGATAATCAAATACAAGTTGGTTTGCCATACAAGAAGCATCACCAAGGTTACTAACGCCATCATGACTCTAGCTTTAGCAAAACGCCTAGTTTTTTGTAGAGAATAGTATGAGAAACAAATGAGATGTTTGCTTTGCTGAGAATAAAGAACATCATATGCAATATCCTAGTAAAACGAAGCTATAACTGGCCATCAGTAGATTATTACACAACACAGGAAGTATGTTACAACATGGAAAAAAGCTGAAAAGCATTGTTAAATAGGTTACTGAAGATATATAATCTAGATGCTTAAACAAGATAATGATGTGAAATTACTAAAGACAAAAGCACGGACTATATACATTGGCAATATTGTCCGTACTCCTAAAGAGGTGTCGATTATTTTGAAAGCAACCAAGAACCATTGCCTGCCCTATGCAAGAGAAGGTTGAAGATATAGGTTGGCTGGCAATAAAATAATAACCAGAACAGAACTTGTGCTTTGCAAATACAAAATTTTACTTAAACTGGGGAACAACAAATGGATATTTATTTAAATTGATAATAACCTAGACACGATGATATATTTATGCCATCTGAACACCTTGCCTGGTATAGGACCATAAAACATGCTTTCTACAGCAAATGGATGCTTCATTAAATATGCAGCTTGTCTCTAAAACGTCTTATATTTATGAACAGAGGGAGTATTAACTGATCAAAGCAAACACTTTAGATCCAATAATGAAAGAGTTCCTTCCTTATTGGAGTGTAATGGTTAGATTACATGAGGACCGATATTTTGAAGAAGCTCTGTCAACAAAATTATGCCATACCTTCTATGTAGTAGCCTGCTATGATCAGAAGTTCAGAACCAGTTTGACCAAATGAAATAAATCTCTAGGCCAGAAGTTCAAAGAAATATTAAATTCTTTAATGGCACGGACACACTGCACATAACCTTCAAACAGAAGGAGTATTAACTGATCGAAGCACTGTAACAGGAGAACCACATATATCAAGTTGTCACCAACTTAAGGTTGTATTTACTGAGCATTATATGCCTTCCTATTAAGAAAGCTTTCGATGAAAAAAATGAATAGGCTGACAGGGAGGCATGGTGCTACTGATAGGATATAAGCAATCAGGAGGCTATAGAACATGAAAGCACATATAGAAAGTAGAGCAGCAAGACAAGCAGAGATCATGGCAGCAAACCTTGACGAGGCCCGACGAGCAGAATGGAGATGTAGCAATGAGCTAAACGGAGATTCTGCACGAGATCAGTAAGATGGAACAGCCTGCAAAATAGGAAGGGAAACAAATGGTCAGTAAAGCAGGAAGGAAGGAAAATGAAGCCAGCTCATAAATACATTTATGGGCAGAAACATATATACATAGACGGAACACATAAAGATAAGGAATGCATCTATCAAATACATGGAAACCCAGATCACTGTCAAGTGACAAACATGAAGAAACATTAATAAACAGGTAAAAAAGTGATGTACAAAGCATCAACTTTGCCGTATGGAGTATCCAACTACACATGAACGGTAGTTGAATTCAGAAACTGTATGAAATGTAGCAGCCCACAAGTGAAATGCTAAGGTCACTTACATTGCTTGGATTTGGATGTGCACAACATCATTCTATAGAGATTTTCCCGCACAATATAATTATCAGCTAAGAATCTTGGAAAATGAAGATCCAATCCCATAAGCTAGCAAATCATCAAACAAAATCAGGAAGGGAAATATAGGAGAAATCAAAGGATAATACCATAGCTCCAGAGACATTGACCAAACCTAGGAATTGTACTGTAACTGGCGAGGACGAAAATACCTACAGACATCACCAACGACAACCCTGGCTACTGCAGTCGGCGGCTCAACGTCTCCTACCAACCAAACCAACAAGTGAAACAAGAATGAAAGTACATGAAAAGCGGAGCTGATTTAGGCAAGAGGAACTCACGTGGGGAGGTGAGGGGTGAGGTACTGGTCCTTCTTCGATGCGGCTTAGCGGGGTGACAATGACGGCGCCGTCCGGCACTCTCCCACCCGCATCCGCCGCTCCCCGCTGCTTCCGCCTGCCGCGCCAGGCTCGCTCGAGCCGGCCGCCGCCATGAAGCCTAAGCGACGGGAGATGGTTCTGGGAGGAGGAGAAATGGGAAGGGGAGGTGGGGCTCGACGATGGGAGGGATGCGCGCCGCGGCAGGGGTGCGGGCGAGGAGGAAGAAGAGGTGCGGCGGCTCTGGAGACGAGGAGGAAGGAGGGAGGCGTGCGGCAGCTGTGGTGATTGGGGAAGGGTTTGCCACCATTGCAGGGCGCACGCCTCGCACGAGGGACCCAACGTGCGGCGCTCGCACGTCCAGTTGCCAGCCGTGGATCGGCCACACGAACCCAGCAGCGAGCGAACCCAGCGCAACTGACACCGGCCCCGCCCTTGACACGGTCCCAGCATCAGTGGCCTTCTCAAAAACTAAACAAAAGGCGCCGAACAACCCGGCAAAAAAGGCGAGGGCACCGGACGACCCAGAGAAAAGACGTGTAAGTGGACCCGGTACTGCGTGGAGGTCAGCCTCTGCACGACGCGCGCAGTAGTCAGCCAACTACTCTCTCCAACCCAGCATAATCAAAGTGACATGGATTGCACACATCCTACCAGCTGACATGTAGGACCAGCAGCAATCTGGCCCACCAATCATTGTGTGGTAGGAAGACACGGGTGTGAACGCGTTGGCTCACCCTTTTTCCGCATGCACCCAGAGGAGCGAGCGGGAAGAGAAATCGCGCAGCGCCCACGACTTACGCACGTGACACGGCAGGAGAGGCTGCGCGTGCACCTAAAAAACAGCTACCCAGCCATTGGATCCCGCCCGAGCCCACGGGTCATTGCCCGCTCAAAAACAACCGCACGGTGAAAATGATAAATGTTGATTCACAGCCAAGATCCAACGGCAAGCAACGAGAAAAAAAACCTGTTTGACCAGGATCGGACGAACGAGAATGCTGTAAATCGAGGGAGAACTAGGGAGGCGAGTTGCCCAGCCTCTTTATAGTTTTAAATGTGTATGCCTACAAAAGTTTCTATTAACAAAGCAATGTTTTGTTAAACCGGTCTATGCAGCCGCACAGATACAAAAAGATATCACTAGAGAGCTTGGTTGTTGTCACACCATAGCTACACCTCGTGATCGGTTTAAACACCACAAAGGAATTTCACTAGGGGGCTTGGTTGTTATCACACTATAGCTACACCTTTTGATGGGCGTTAAGCCATAAAGGAAATTATGTGGGGCCAAAGAGAGTGTTGCACAAAGCACAAACTCAAACATGGGCACCCACTGAGCACAGCTTACAAAGTTACTTGGGGGCTCTTTTGGCAAAGCAACAAAGAGTTTGAAAGGACTCTTGTAATTGGCTATCAAGCCACGGCTTGAAAGCCTGGTGTATTCACCTAAAACACCGGGTTAACCTGCCTTCATCAAGTAAGCCACTCCTGTCCAGGTAATCCTGGTATGACCCGCCGAACGTTTGACAAGTCAATCTTATACAGACCCTGAACTTGTCAAAGTTAAAACGATGATTGGTTAATTGAAGGCCCATCTTAAAAGGCTTTGTTAAATGGTTTAACTCAGAGGCCTGGCAGCCCATGAAAAGCCTCGATTTGGAGCCTGGCAGCTCGTAAAAAGCCTCGCATATTTATTTTTTGAGTCCTATTTGCTAAGTTTTTCGCCTTTATTGAGGTTCATAATATCTTCTGATAAATCGGTGTCCTTGACCAGGCTTGGCTTTCAACTACAAGTTGTCAGTGCATGATCAATTATAAACCGGCGTTCATCACCCCGGTCTGGTTTTGACTAACAAGTTGCCAGTGTTATAAAGAAAACCCGGTGGTTATTATATCCCGGTACGGTTTATTATCATAATCCGGCAAAATAAGGACGGAGTTATCTACGCTCCAGATTGGTGTTTGCACCTTTACCATACAAGCAGTTGGTCATCCAATGAGGTATGTTGCACATATTATTTTTTATACAAAAACTTTGATTATTCATCTAAGTATTGTATATTTGTTGAGCATCATGACCCGTCCAGTGGTAAACCACTAGGATACTTTTCAAGTTCTTGTATCCAGGAACACAACTCGTCATGGGTTATGCATAAATAGATCTCAAAAGGTGGAGCAAGGTTTCACATTATCAAAGCATCACAAAACATGCTCGATGGCATGACAGATAAAGGAGTTTTTGCTATCCTATTTCATGAAGCTTCCAAACGGCTCCAATTGAATAGTTGTTTTTAAGCATTGGCACACATAAGCTGGTAAACTGGCTGTCGGTTTAAGATGCTTCGTCTGGATGGTTTGACGGTTGAGGGTCAGTTGGTGCGATCACTTCTTCTTCATCCCTCCCCAGACGCTGGAAATCAACCGTCGACCAATCGATTCCAGTTAAAGCTTGAAACACGGCTTCTTCATGGATAAGGCCGGAGGGGTTAATGTCAGGAGCATAAGTATGCTTACGGATTGGAGGCACAAGTTCTTTGACTTCATGGATTTTGGCAGGCTGTCTCTTCCCTTCAGCGTCATAAGCCGATTGGAAATGAGACAAGTCTGTGTCCTCTGCCAGTTTGCTGGCTATTGGCCGCATTTCTTTGGTTAGCCTTCGGAGGTCATCATTGTCGAAGTTTGAACCGTCCTCCTTCACACCTGGATATCCTTTAATGATGTCCTCCGCTTCAAGATCTGGAATCCATGCCTTGGCTCCGATGAGTGCGGTTAATGCTCCTGCTCTTGCAGCTGCCTTCTTCAGTTCGGTAATCCGGGCTGGTAACATGGCCAGCTTCTCAAGAGTTTCCTTTATCAGTGATGGCGTCGGTTTATTGTAAGCCGCAGTGCAAATAGCCCGCTGGGACTCAGAGTACATCTGTTCAATCAAGGTATAAGCCGCTTTAAGCTTCATCCTTATATCTGTGCCCAGATGAGCAATACGAGTGCCTGTCACGGTTTAAAATCAGCACTCTGATAAATGATAAGGTTTCATGAATTGGACAAACTGCATAAGGAGATACTTACCAAAGACAACGGAAGTCATGGCGTTGATTTGCTGTTTCAAACCAGTTAGGTCATCTACAACTGGTTTCAGGGCTGCTTCGGCATCATCAGCTCTTTTGGTTAAACCGGCCTTCTCGGTTTCCCAGTCAGCACGATCTTTGTTAAAAGACTCCTTCAGCTTTTCCATCGCTGCCAGGGCTTTGGTCAGCTCCTCTTTGGCTTTCACAGCCTCTACTTGTTGGGACTTCACATTCTCTTGCAAATCAGCGGTTCGGGCATCTCTATTGCTTAGTTCGGCCTACAACAGTGAAGATATGTCAACAACAGGATATATATTTTCTAAGTACAAAGCGTACAATAAGTTATGCACTTCGTACTTGGGGGCTAATGCATATTTGCTCTGATTCACTACATCTTTTATAAGTCTCCAGAACAATGCAAGCATTATCCTTGACACTTGGGGGTTAATGTACATCTGTTCAAAAGGGACGCATGGATTAAAACCCGGATTACCTTGCAAAGCTAAACCGACCTTTTGGGGCTACACTGAGGAAAGCTATATAATTACATTGGTAAAGTATCGGTATTGGTTTTCACTAAGGACCTGATATTGTGAGGGTCAGTAGGAGAGACTTAAAGTGTTACAAAGCCCGGTTTACGATTAACATCATAAAACGGCCCTTGGGGGCTACTTGGGCCAGCATATCAACTTTGGAATCAAGAAGTAAAGGGAGATGAAAATACCTCATAGCGTTCCTTCATCAAGTTTACCAAACCGGCTTCATAGTCACGGTTTGAGTGCAGACGGTTTAAGAAACCGGAGTGAAGTTCTTCAGCATTGAGATGGACATAACTTGATAAGTCAATACTCCATTTGCCTTTTTCCCTAGCAGCACGCTCTTCTTTGGCACTATGTTGGGCCAAGATTACGGGATGGCTAGGAGAGCTGTGGCCCATGCCAGTAATGATGACATCATCTCCTTGTCTTTCAGTGGTTTTTGCGGGTGATGACGGAGTTTCAGTACCTCTCATCGGACTAGCCCGGTTTGGAGCTGCCGGTTCTGTATCAGGCACGGCAGGGTCAGCCTCTGGTGGTTCATCAGTATTCCGGTCTTGAAGGGGTGGTTCATCAGAGGTGGCCTCAGGATGAGGACCATCCGGTTCACGAGTTTGGCCCGGTTCACCTATTTGCTCTTCCTCAAAAACTGCCTGGTCTTCTGACGGATTGTTGACCCGAGCTTTCTTGCTGGGTCTAGCTTTGGCTCTGCAAACAAAATCCAAAGAGGTTTAGCGTCTTATTCAAGATTTGCAATGCATTGGAAGAAAAGGATTTGAAAGCTTACCCAGCCACAATTTTTAGAGGGAGTTGGGTTGCTGTCGACTCGCCAGAAGATGAGGGAGATGTCACCTAATAATTTGAATCAGACGAATTAAGAGGTTGTCTGAAATAACCTGCCTTGGGATAAGAATTGTCAGAAGTGGGAGAGACCTCAGACCGGCGCTTCCAAACCGGGGTATCAGGTAAACCGGCCGAAGTAACTTGTTGGCCACTATGCCGGGTTGTCCGGCGAGCTTCATGCTGCTGTGTCTTTAAAATAAATGTTGGATCCAAGTAAGCAGGAGGATGAGAAAAGCTTACTTTCCGGACTGCTTGACGGGTTTTTTATGTTGGCATACAGTCTGAACCTGAGGAAAGGGTAATTACCTCTACATCATTAGCCTGGCTGCCTTCTACGTCCTCCTGATAAAGATCATTGTTAATGAGGTGCATGAAAAGGGAGCCAAGTGAGTCAAGTTCTACCTCAACTTCTGGATCATCTGCATCTTCATCAAGCTCCATGCTGATCCGGTCAGCTGTTTTCCGCTTTGAGGTACGCTTAAAGCTTTGGTTTTGGGACGGGATGGCTTTGCCGCTTTATCTGCGAATTTCCGTTTCCAGAAGGGATCATCACCCAGTTCATACACAAACAGATGAAGGTTCACAAGTTGAACAATCAAAAGATATCAAAGATAAAAAGGAAGCATTGTGCTTACAGCAGGCGGTTTATTCTGAGTGTAGAAGGGGCTCAAGCCGGTTTGGCGACAGACTGATTCTAGTTCATTCAAAATTTTCTTAACACTTTCAATGACCTCTTCATCGGTTACCTGAATGTTGATGTGGCGTTGGGGGTCTTCAACCTCACCGGTATACTCACACATTAAACCGGGGCGGCGGCTTAGTGGCAAGACGCTCCACGATATCCAGCAACGCACAAAATCAACGGCTGTTAAACCGTTGGCCATAAAGGCCCGGAGCTTGGCGAGATGAGGGGCATATTTAGCCCGTTCCGCAGAGCTTAAACATTGTGGGAGTGGGTGAGTGTTGGAAAGCTGGTGATCATGATAGCCTGGAAGAGGGTTTTCATCTTCAGGGGAGGTATCTATGCAGTAGAACCAAGTCTGGTTCCATTCCTTAGGGTGACTGTGCAGTTTGACATGAGGGAATTCAACTTCCTTCCGCTTTTGAATAGAAACACCACCAAGTTCAGTGTTGGGACCATTTACAAATTCTATACGCCGGTTCAGATGAAAGAAGTCCCGAAACAGCTCAGCAGTCGGTTCTTCTTGTAAGTACACTTCACAGAAGACCTAGAAGTTGCATAGATTGGACACCGAGTTGGGTCCGATATCTTGAGGATGGATTTGGAAACTAGCAAGTACATCTCGGTAGAACTTTGACCCTGGAGGTTTGAAACCACGGCCTATGTGGTCGACAAAGACCACAACCTCACCCTGCCTCGGGGTTGGAGGATTTTCTGTTCCTGGAACTCGCCATCGAATTTCAGTTTTCTTAGGCAAGGTGCTGATGCTGACCATTACGTTCAACTGTTCCTCGGTGACCCGGGAACGAGCCCAATTGCAAGCGGCAGACTGTTTGGCCATTGTGAAACAAAAAGCTGGAAAAGAAATATCGGTTTACAAATCATTCATGGTGGTATGCAAGATGCAGTGGAATAAAGATATATAGGTATGTGAAATTGCGTAAACCGGAGACGAATACAATAGTGAATGACAAGGTCATATCAAGAGCATACATGTGTTGTTAAACCGGACTATTACAATCAACATAAAGAAGGTTTGCTGGTTTATTAGGGGACTAATGGTATGAGATAGATTGTTTTTACAAAGGTAAACCGCCTACATGGTACAGAGGATACAGATCTAAGGCGAAAAGGGCTAAGTAAGGAAAAACAAGTTTCACATGATCACATGGGAATTTTGGATCTACCGAAGACAGAAAGGTAAAAAATATTTTGACCTAAAAAGGGTAGGACCCAAAGCAGGTTGTAAAAGTTCAGATCAGTTCGTGCAAAAAGTTTGTGGTGGTAGCGGAAAATAAGCCATTACGTGGAATATATCAACATTGAGATTTTCTATCCATAGACTAAGGAGGAACAGGAAAGAGCAGCACCCGAACTCCGATGAACTTCAATGAACTGCGAAGAACAAGGAAACCTAGACAGATCTACAAGGGGGGAAAGAAAAGGACTTACAGTGACTGTTGAAGCAATGGAGGAACGCCGCAGCTCTCTGGTAACAGTCAGGTTGATGCAGCGGCCTTTGTCGAAGCAGAGGAGAAACTCGGTAATGACGGCAGCGCTCAGAGGCAGAGGTGTCGCGAGGAGGAAGAAGAAGCGAACAAGATGAAGGGAAAAAATGACAAGGACCCGTGGCCCTATTTATAAGGCGAAGCGATAAGGCGATGAGTGCGGGAATCGAGGAGCTCAAAAATGGATAGTTAATAATGGTGTCGCTTCGATGACTGGATATGCATTAATGAAGGTAATCCTCAACTTCAATGGATAGATGACGTCACGGCGGTTTATCATGATCCTGGAGTATGACGTCACAGCGGTTTACAAGATCAAGGTGAAGATGCAAGGGAGGAATTTTTCTAAGTATTGAAGATTGACACGAACAAGTTCAAACCAATCTGGGGCCTAATGTTGGGGATATTACTACTGGACATAAACCGGCCAGGAGTAGCCGGATTAGCTTTACGAAGATTAGAAGCCCATGAAGATGTAAGAATGATGGCGCTTTATGAAGGCCCAAGGCCCAGAGGCGAGTTAAGGCATGTAGATGTAAACCGACCTAATTATGTAACTTGCATTGTAAGATAGGAAGTGTAAAGACCGAACCGGACACGTTTATGATCCGGCTTCGGGACTCTGTAAACCAGCGGGCGTCAACCTATGTATATAAAGGGACGACCCGACAGCGGTTTAGGGACGACAGACAATAACTCGAGAGCCAGACAGAGCGGATCCGCTCCCTGGTCTTCGAAACCCTAGCAATACCAATCACAACTAGATGTAGGCTTTTACCTTCATTGAAGGGGCCGAACTAGTATAAACTCCCTGTGTCCCCTTTTCCGGTTTAACCCCTTTAAGTTAACCCATTGCGATGGCTCCACGACTAAGTCCTTTCACGAGGACATCTGCCATGTCAAACCCATGACATCAAGTATTTCATTTTTCTTAAGAGGATGATCAGGCAAGGCATTAAGTAACTTGAGAAGCCTCCCCTAAGCTTGTGGGAGACTCTCTTCTTTAATTTGCACAAAGTTGGATATTTCCTTTAAAGCAGCTTGTTTCTTATGAGCAGGGAAATATTTAGCAGAGAAGTAATAGATCATATCCTGGGGATTACGCACACAACCAGGATCAAGAGAATTAAACCATATTTTAGCATCACCCTTTAATGAGAACGAAAATATTTTAAGGATATAAAAGTAGCGAGATCTCTCATCATTAGTGAACAGGGTGGCTATATCTTTTAATTTAGTAAGATGTGCCACAACAGTTTTAGATTCATAGCCATGAAAAGGATCAGATTCAACCAAAGTAATTATATCAGGATCAACAGAGAATTCATAATCCTTATCAGTAACACAGATAGGTGAAGTAGCAAAAGCAGGGTCAGGTGTCATCCTAGCATTTAGAGATTGTTTATTCCATTTAGCTAATAACCTTTTGAGTTCATATCTATCTTTGCAAGCTAAAATAGCTAAAGAAGCTTCTTGATCAAATAAATAACCCTCAGGAATAACAAGTGATTCTTCATCATCACTTTCATCATCATAATCAGATTCAATATTTTCAATCTCTCTAGCCCTAGCAAGTCGTTCCTCGAGAAAATCACCAAGTGGCATAGCAGTATCAGGCATAGAGGTAGTTTCATCATATGTATCATGTATAGCAGAAGTAGCATCATCAATAACATGCGACATATCAGAACAAATAGCAGAAGCAGGTTTAGGTGTCGCAAGCTTACTCATAACAGAAGGTGAATCAAGTGCAGAGCTAGATGGCAGTTCCTTACCTCCCCTCGTAGTTGAGGGATAAATTGTTGTCTTAGCGTCTTTCAAATTCTTCATAGTGTCCAGCAGATATAAATCCCAAGTGACTCAAAGAATAGAGATATGCTCCCCGGCAACGGCTCCAGAAATTAGTATTGATGACCCACAAGTATAGGGGATCGCAACAGCTTTCGAGGGTAGAGTATTCAACCCAAATTTATTGATTCGACACAAGGGGAGCCAAAGAATATTCTCAAGTATTAGCAGCTGAGTTGTCAATTCAACCACACCTGGAAACTTCGTATCTGCAGCAAAGTGTTTAGTAGCAAAGTAATATGATAGCGGTGGTAACGGTAACAAAAGAGTAATGAAAGCAAAGTAATATATTTTTGGTATTATGTAGTGATTGTAACAATAGCAACGGGAAAGTAAATAAGCGTAAACCAGTATATGGAAAGCTCGTAGGCATCGGATCAGTGATGGAGAATTATGCCGGATGAGGTTCATCATGTAACAGTCATAACATAGGGTGACACAGAACTAGCTCCAGTTCATTAATATAATGTAGGCATGTATTCCGAACATAGTCATACGTGCTTATGGAAAAGAACTTCCATGACATCTTTTGTCCTACCCTCCCGTGGCAGCGGGGTCCTTACGGAAACTAAGGGATATTAAGGCCTCCTTTTAATAGAGTACCGGAACAAAGCATTAACACATAGTGAATACATGAACTCCTCAAACTACGGTCATCACCGGTAAGTATCCCGATTATTGTCACTTCGGGGTTAATGGATCATAACACATAATAGGTGACTATAGACTTGCAAGATAGGATCAAGAACTCAAATATATTGATGAAAACATAATAGGTTCAGATATGAAATCATGGCACTCGGGCCCTAGTCACAAGCATTAAGCATAGCAAAGTCATGGCAACATCAATCTCAGAACATAGTGGATACTAGGGATCAAACCCTAACAAAACTAACTCGATTGCATGATAAATCTCATCCAACCCATCACCGTCCAGCAAGCCTACGATGGAATTACTCATGCACGGCGGTGAGCATCATGAAATTGCTGATGGAGGATGGTTGATGATGACGATGGCGACGAATCCCCCTCTCCGGAGCCCCGAACGGACTCCAGATCGGCCCTCCTGAGAGGTTTTAGGGCTTGGCGACGGCTCCGTATCGTAAAACACGATGAAATCTTCTGTCCTATTTTTTTCTCCCCGAAAGAAGATATATAGAGTTGGAGTCGGGAGGTCTCTAGGGGGCCCACGAGGTAGGGGGCGCGACCAAGGGGGGAGCGCGCCCCCCACCCTCATGGACAGGGTGTGGGCCCCGTGGTCTTCATCTTTGGCGAGGATTTTTTATTATTTATTGTAAGATATTCCGTGGAGTTTCAGGTCATTCCGAGAACTTTTGGTTTCTGCACATAAAACAACATCATGGCAATTCTGCTGAAAACAGCGTCAGTCCAGGTTAGTTCCATTCAAATCATACAAGTTAGAGTCCAAAACAAGGGCAAAAGTGTTTGGAAAAATAGATACGACGGAGACGTATCATCCGGCGGTTAACGCGGTTAACCGTTGGGGCATCAAACGACCTCCAAATGGAACGAAATTTGACTGGCGGTCTATCGCTAATATACCAAGGCCACTCGACAAATATCGGCCCATTCCAAGAACGTTTTTCTCCCGTTCACGAAACGAGATCTGGAAGGTGCGGCGGGTGCGTGAGAGAGTGTCGGATGCCGAAATGGACAACGGGGAGAACTGGGAGACCTGAACGCATGCAAGTTTTGAAAACATGAGCATGCAATGCACATGATGACATGGCAAAGTGCAACACGCAATCAAATGACATGGCAATGATGGCGAACAACTAGAAGACACCTAGCGCATCGGACTCAGGGCGTCACATACGCCTTGAACTCCTTGGTCCAACACCCCTCCTGTGGTTCAAGCATGAGGAGCAGGCGGGCTCCCGAGGTCGGCCGCAAGCTGGGGTGCCTGAGAGGGGCGCTGGGGGGGGGGGATCTCCTCCTACGGCAACGCTGGTTCCGTGGCGGGGGGAGCTGCCAATGTCTTGAAGAGCCTCTCCTTGAAGAATCCAGGCTCCTGAGGCAGGCGCCGAGATGCCCTCTTGGCGATGTCGTCTGCCTCCTTGTTTCTGCCGTGTGACACATGCTGCAATTCCAGGCCCAAGAATTGTTTCGCAATTTTGCGTACCTCCTCGAGGTATGCCCCCATGTGCTCGTCCTTCATCTTGTATGCTTTGTTGGAGAAGTTAACGAGGAGCTGGGAGTCGCCCCTAATGGTGAGGCACCTCACTCCTAACGCCACCACAACCTTAAGGCCGGCGATCAGGCCTTCGTATTCCGTGATGTTGTTGGAGAGCATCTCGCCTTGCTGGAAGCAGAGCTGCACGCGTAGTAGAGCTTGTCCTAGATGGGCAAGATGAGCACGGCTCCAGCCCCCGCGCTCTGTCGTGCGAATGCACCGTCGAAGTACATGATCTAGCCATCTGGTGCTTTGCTTCCCGATGAGAGGGAGCGCTCCTCACCCATGATGACCCTGGTGGTGCTGAACTCCAACTGGAATGCCTACAGTTTGATGTTCCATTCGGCGACCCTCCCTGCGATGTTAGGGCTCTGGAGCACTCTCTCCAAAGGGTAAACTAAGACGGCCTTGATGGGGTGGCCTTGGAAGTAGCGGCGCAACTTTCGCAAGGCGACGAGGAGCGCGAGCAGGAGCTTTTGTGGCATGTGATAGTGTGCCCGTGCATCACGTAGTACCGTGCTAATGAAGTATACCGGGTGCTCGACAAGGATGGGGGCGTTGGCGGAGTCTTCCGCCTCCTGAGGCTGATGGTCCCCAGGGGCCTTGTCGTCTTTCGGGGCAGTTGTGCCCTCAGGAGCCCCAAACTCAGGAGTCTCGTTGTCTGGAGGATTGATCGGAACCTCAGGAGCATCGTTGAGTGGCGGGGCGGCGGAGGTCTCAGGAGCGCCGTCCTAAGGCCACGGCGCCCCAACCGGGAGCGAGGTGCTTCCCCGTGAGCCCATGATCGGGTGCTCCTCCTGAACCACCACCAGTGCTCCTGAGGTCTTGGAAGGCAGGGTCAGCCTCCGAAGTCCACTCAAACGGGCCTTTCTTATTCATCAGCTGGAAGAATGGGAGGGCGCGCTCCCACAGCTTGGAGATGAAGCGCCCGAGCGAGGTTACACAGCCCGACAGCTTCTACATCTCCTTGAGGGTATGCGGCAGGCTCATCCTTTCTATGGCCTTGACCTTCTCCGAGTTGGCCTCGACCCCCCTGTGCAACACCAGGAAGCCCATCAATTTTCCAGACGAAACCCCAAACACACATTTTTCTGGGTTCAACCACAGTTGACTGCACGCAGGCTGGCGAAGGTCCCCTCCACGCATTCGATGAGAGTTCTTGCCTCCCAAGACTTCACCACTATGTCATCCACGTACACCCCGGCGTTCGTCCCGAGCTGCTGCCCTAGGGCGATGTGCATCAGCCATTGGAAGGTCGCTCCCACATTGCGCAGCCCAAACGACATGCAAGTGTAGCAGTATACCCCGCACGGAGTTAGAAATGCAGTCTTCTCGACATCTTGCACCACCATCTTGATTTGGTGATAGCCCGAGAAGGCGTCCAGGAAGCACAGTAGATCGCATTCGGCGGTGGAGTCGACGATCTGGTCAATGCGCGGGAGCGGGAAACGGTCTTGGGGGCAGGCCTTGTTGAGGTTGGTGAAATCAACACACATGCTCTCCTTCCCGCCCTTCTTGGGGACAATGACTGGGTTCACGAGCCAGTCTGGGTGCCGCACTTTCCGAATGACACCAGCCTCCAACAGCTTGCGGGTCTCCTGAGTGATCAACGACTGCTTCTCCGGAGCTTGTTGATGACCCACAAGTATAGGGGATCTATCGTAGTCCTTTTGATAAGTAACAGTGTCGAACCCAACGAGGAGCAGAAGGAAATGATAAGCAGTTTTCAGTAAGGTATTCTCTTCAAGCACTGAAATTATCGGTAACAGATAGTTTTGTGATAAGGTAATTTGTAACGGGTAACAAGTAACAAAAGTAAATAAGGTGCAGCAAGATGGACCAATCCTTTTTGTAGCAAAGGACAAGCCTGGACAAACTCTTATATAAAGGAAAACGCTCCCGAGGACACATGGGAATTATCGTCAAGCTAGTTTTCATCACGTTCATATGATTCACATTTGGTACTTTGATAATTTCATATGTGGGTGGACCGGTGCTTGGGTACTGCCCTTCCTTGGACAAGCATCCCACTTATGATTAACCCCTCTTGCAAGCATCCGCAACTACAAAATAAGTATTAAGGTAAACCTAACCGTAGCATGAAACATATGGATCCAAATCAGCCCCTTACGAAGCAACTCATAAACTAGGGTTTAAGCTTCTGTCACTCTAGCAACCCATCATCTACTTATTACTTCCCAATGCCATCCCCTAGGCCCAAATAATGGTGAAGTGTCATGTAGTCGACGTTCACATGACACCACTAGAGGAGAGACAACATACATCTCATCAAAATATCGAACGAATGCCAAATTCACATGACTACTTATAGCAAGACTTCTACCATGTCCTCGGGAACGAACGTAACTACTCACAAATCATATTCATGTTCATAATTAGAGGGGTATTAATATGCATAAAGGATATGAACGTATGATCTTCCACCGAATAAACCAACTAGCATCAACTACTAGGAGTAATCAACACTAGTAGTAACCCACAGGTACCAATCTGAGGGTTTGAGACAAAGATTGGATACAAGAGATGAACTAGGGTTTGAGAGGAGATGGTGTTGGTGAAGATGTTGATGGAGATTGACCCCCTCCCGATGAGAGGGTCGATGGTGATGATTTCCCCCTCCCGGAGGGATGTTTCCCCGACAGAACAGCTCCGCCGGAGCCCTAGATTGGTTCCGCCAAGGTTCCGCCTTATGGCGGCGGAGTTTTGTCCCGTGAGATTGCTTATGCTTTTTTTGCCGGACGAAAGACCTCATATAGAAGAAGATGGGCACCGGAGGCCTGCTAGGGGGCCCATGAGGCAGGGGGCGTGCCCTGGGGGTAGGGCGCACCCCCACCCTCGTGGATGGTGGGTGGGCCCCCTCTAGTGCTTCCTTCGCCCAATATTTTTTATATATTCTGAAAATGACTCGTTTAGAGTTTCAGGACTTTTGGAGCTGTGCGGAATAGGTCTCTAATATTTGCTCCTTTTCCGGCCCAGAATTCCAGCTGTCGGCATTCTCCCTCTTCATGTAAACCTTGTAAAATAAGAGAGAATAGGCATAAGTATTGTGACATAGTGTGTAATAACAGACCATAATGCAATAAATATTGATATAAAATCATGACACAAAATGGACGTATCAACTCCCCCAAGCTTAGACCTCGCTTGTCCTCAAGCGAAAGCCGATATCGAAAAATATGTCCACATGTTTAGATATAGAGGTGTCGATAAAATAAAATACGGACATGAGGGCATCATGATCATTCTTATAACAACAACATACATACATACATATATATATATATATTGTCATATGATTTCTTATGCTAAAGTAACAATTCATTCACAATTTCAAGTATGAATCAGAAACTTCATTGAAAACTAACAAACTATAATCTCAGTCATTGAAGCAATTCAATTTATCATAATATCGGAAAGAGTCAATATAAGAGCTTTTCAGCAAGTCCACATACTCAACTATCATTTAGTCTTTCACAATTGCTAACACTCACGGAATACTTATGGGTATGAATTTTTAATCGGACACAGAGCAAGATAGCGGATTATAGTTTTGCCTCCCAACCTTTTACCTCAAGGTTAATGTAAACAATAATATTTTATGAAAACTCACATCCAATTAGCTATATATCAGGATATTTCCAACACACAGTGCTTGCCAAAGGATAAAATGTAAAAAGGAAAGGTGAAGATCACCATGACTCTTGTATGAAGTATAAGACAAGAATAAAAGATAGGCCCTTCACAAAGGGAAGCAGAGGTTGTCATGTGTTTTTATGGTTGGATGCTGCTACCTCTTGAGCACTGCGTTTGTTTTCCCTTAAAGAGGAAAGGGTGGTGCAGTAAAGCACCGTAAGTATTTCCCTCAGTTTTTGAGAACCAAGGTATCAATCCAGTAGGAGACCACGCGCGAGTCACCTCGTACCTACACAAACAAATAAGAACCTCGCAACCAACGCGATAAAGGGGTTGTCAATCCCTTCACGGCCACTTGCAAGAGTGAGATCTGATAGAGATGATAATAATAAGATAAGTATTTTTGGTATTTTTATGATATAGATTGAAAGTAAAGATTGCAAAATAAAATAGATTGGAAACTTGTATGATGGAAAATAGACCCGGGGGCCATAGGTTTCACTAGTGGCTTCTCTCAAGATAGCATAAGTATTACGGTGGGTGAACAAATTACTGTCGAGCAATTGATAGAAAAGCGAATAATTATGAGAATATCTAGGCATGATCATGTATATAGGCATCACGTCCGTGACAAGTAGACCGAAACGATTCTGCATCTACTACTATTACTCCGAACATCGACCGCTATCCAGCATGCATCTAGAGTATTAAGTTCATCAGAACAGAGTAACGCCTTAAGCAAGATGACATGATGTAGAGGGATAAACTCATGCAATATGATATAAACCCCATCTTTTTATCCTCGATGGCAACAATACAATACGTGTCGTTTCCCTTTCTGTCACTGGGATCGAGCACCGCAAGATTGAACCCAAAGCTAAGCACTTCTCCCATTGCAAGAAAGATCAATCTAGTAGGACAAACCAAACTGATAATTCGAAGAGACTTGCAAATATAAACCAATCATACATAAAAGAATTCAGAGAAGATTCAAATATTGTTCATAGATAAACTTGATCATAAACCCACAATTCATCGGATCTCGACAAACACACCGCAAAAGAAGATTACATCAAATATATCTCCAAGAGAATCGAGGAGAACTTTGTATTGAGATCCAAAGAGAGAGAAGAAGCCATCTAGCTACTAGCTATGGACCCGAAGGTCTAAACTAAACTACTCACACATCATCGGAGGGGCCATGGAGTTGATGTAGAGGCCCTCCGTGATCAATGGCCCCTCCAGTGGAGTTCCAGAAAAGGCCCCAAGATGGGATCTCTTGGGTACAAAAGGTTGCGGCGGTGGAAATAGGGTTTCGTGGTGCTCCTGGATGTTTGCGGGGTATGTGAACATATATAGGAGGAAGAAGTAGGTCGGTGGAGCTACGAGGGGCCCATGATGGGGGAGGGCGCGCCCCCTGCCTCGTGGCCGCCTCGTTGATTGCTTGACGTCCACTCCAAGTCCTCTGGATCACGTTTGTTCCAAAAATCACATTCCCGAAGGTTTCATTCCGTTTGGACTCCGTTTGATATTCCTTTTCTACGGAACACTGAAATAGGCAAAAAAACAGCAATTTGGCCTGGGCCTTCGGTTAATAGGTTAGTCCCAAAAATAACATAAAAGTGTAAAATAAAGCCCATTAACATCCAAAACAGATAATATAATAGCATGGAACAATAAAAAATTATAGATACGTTGGAGACGTATCATCATCCCCAAGCTTAATTCTTGCTCGTCCTCGAGTAGGTAAATGATAAAAATAGAATTTTTGATGTGGAATTCTTTCTAGAATATTCTTCAATGTATTTTTCTCTATTGTGGCATGAATGTTCAGACCCGAAAGATTCAACATAAAAGTTTATTGTTGACATAAAAATAGTAATACTCCAAGTATGCTAATCAAGCAAATATGTCTTATCAAAATACCATACCCAAAGAAAACTTATCCCTACAAAGTCATTCGTCATTTTCGTCACACAAAATGCTCTCATCATGCACAACCCGATGACAAGCCAAGCAATTGTTTCATACTTAGCTTTTTCAAACTCTTTCAACTTTTACGCAATATATGAGCGCGAGCCATGGACATAGCACTATGGGTGGAATAGAATATGATGATTGAGGTTGTGCGAGAAGACAAAAAGGGAGAAAGTCTCACATTGATGCAGATGATCAATGGGCTATGGAGATGCCCACCGATTGATGTCAATGCAAGGAGTATGGATTGCCATGGAACGGATGCACTAGAGCTATAAATATATGAAAGCTGATCAAAGAAACTAAGTGGGTGTGCATCCAACTCGCTTGCTCACGAAGACCTAGGGCATTTGAGGAAGCCCATCATTGGAATATACAAGCCAAGTTCTATAATGAAAAATTCCCACTAGTATATGAAAGTGACAAAATAAGAGACTCTCTATCATGAAGATCATGGTGCTACTTTGAAGCACAAGTGTGGAAAAAGGATAGTAACATTGTCCCTTCTCTCTTTTTCTCTCATTTATTTATCATCATTATTATTGGGCCTTCTTTTTTTGGCCTCTTTTCTTTCTTTCTTTTTATTTTTTTCGTCCAGAGTCTCACCCCGTCTTGTGGGGGAATCATAGTCTCCATCATCCTTTCCTCACATGGGACAATGCTCTAATGATGATCATCACACTTTTATTTTCTTACAACTCAAGAATTACAACTCGATACTTAGAACAAAATATGACTCTATGTGAATGCCTCCGGCGGTGTACCGGGATTGCGATGAATCAAGAGTGACATGTATGAAAAAATTTATGAACGGTGGCTTTGCCACAAATACGATGTCAACTACATGATAATGCAAAGCAATATGACAATGATGATGCATGTCCTAATAAATGGAACGGCGGAAAGTTGCATGGCAATATATCTCGGAATGGCTATGGAAATGCCATAATAGGTAGGTATGGTGGCTGTTTTGAGGAAGATGTAAGGAGGCTTATGTGTGATAGAGCGTATCATATCATGGGGTTTGGATGCACTGGCAAAGTTTGCACCAACTCTCGAGGTGATAAAGGGCAATGCATGGTACCGAAGAAGCTAGCAATGGTGGAAGGGTGAGAGTGCGTATAATCCATGGACTCAACATTAGTCATAAAGAACTCACATACTTATTGCAAAAATCTACAAGTCATCAAAACCAAGCACTATACACATGCTCCTAGGGGGATAGATTAGTAGGAAAAGACCATCGCTCGTCCCCGACCGCCACTCATAAGGAAAGAAATCAAAGAACACCCCATGCTTCAAATTTGTCACATAACGTTCACCATACGTGCATGCTACGAGACTTGCCAACTTCAACACAATTATTCATCAATTTCATAATTACTCAACTAGCACACTTCTAATATTACCACCTTTATATCTCAAAACCATCTATCAAGCATCCAACTTCTCTTAGCATTTAAAATTTATAACCAAAGTTAATTACCATGCTGTTCTAAAGGAGTCTCAAAATGATATAAGTGAATCATGAGAGATCAATTATTTCTATAAAGTAGAACCACTGCCGTGCTCTAAAAGATATAAGCGAAGCACTAGAGCAAAAACTATATAGCTCAAAAGATATAAGTGAAGCACATAGAGTACAAACAACAACAACAACAACAAAGCCTTTAGTCCCAAACAAGTTGGGGTAGGCTAGAGGTGAAACCCATAAGATCTCGCAACCAACTCATGGCTCTGGCACATGGATAGCAAGCTTCCATGCACCCCTGTCCATAGCTAGCTCTTTGGTGATACTCCAATCCTTCAGTTCTCTCTTAACAGACTCCTCCCATAGAGTATTCTAATAAATTCCAATTCATGTGTGTCTCTCCCAATAGGTGTGTACAGCAAGGATGATTGTGGTAAACTAGAAAACAAAGACTCAAATCATACAAGACGCTCCAAGCAAAACACATATCATGTGGCGAATAAAAATATAGCTCCAAGTAAAGTTACCGATAGACGAAGACGAAAGAGGGGATGCCTTCCGGGGCATCCCCAAGCTTAGGCTTTTTTGTGTCCTTTTATTTTACCTTGGGGTGCCTTGGGCATCCCCAAGATTAGGCTCTTTCCACTCCTCTGTTCCATAAGCCATCAAATCCTTACCCAAAACTTGAAAACTTCACAGCACAAAACATAAAAGAAAATCTTCGTGAGCTCCGTTAGTAAACAAAACAAACCACCACTTCAAGGTACTGTAATGAACTCATTCTTGATTTATATTGGTGTTAAACCTAATGTATTCCAACTTTTCTATGGTTCATAAACTCTATTACTAGCCATAGATTCATCAAAATAAGCAAACAACACACGAAAAACAGAATCTTTCAAAAATAGAACAGTCTGTAGTAACTTGTAGGTTTCGAATACTTCTGGAATGCCAAAATTCTAAAATAAATTTCTGGACGTGAGGAGTTTATCTATTAATCATATTCAACAAGAATTAACTAAATAGGACTCTCCAATAAACAATGGCAGCAATTCTCGCGAGCGCTAAAGTTTCTGTTTTTTTACAGCAGGATCAGAAAGACTTTCCCCAAGTCTTCCCAACGGTTCTACTTGGCACAAACACTAATTAAACACAAAAAACACAATCAAAACAGAGGCTAGATAAATTATTTATTACTAAACAGGAGCAAAAAGCAAGGAATAAAAATAATATTGGGTTTCCTCCCAACAAGCGCTATCGTTTAACGCCCTTAGCTAGGCATAAAAACAAGGATAGATCTAGGTATTGTCATCTTTGGTATGCAATCCATAAGCGGCTCTCATAATAGATTCATAAGGTAATTTAATTTTCTTTCTTGTAAAGTGTTCCATGCCCTTCCTTAACGGAAATTGGAATCTAATATTCCCTTCCTTCATATCAATAATTGCACCAATCGTTCTAAGGAAAGGTCTACCAAGAATAATAGGACATGAAGGATTGCAATCTATATCAAGAACAATGAAATCTACGGGCACATAGTTCCTATTTGCAACAATAAGAACATCATTAATTCTTCCCATAGGTTCCTTAATGGTGGAATCCGCAAGGTGCAAGTTTAGAAAACAATCATCACATTCACGGAAACCTAGCAAATCACACAAGGTTTTTGGAATCGTGGAAACACTAGCACCCAAATCACACAAAGCATAGCATTCATGATTAATTTTAATTTTAATTGTAGGTTCCCATTCATCATAAAGTTTTCTAGGGATAGAAACTTCCAACTCAAGTTTTTCTTCGTAAGATTGCATCAAAGTATCAACGTTAGTAAAAGCTTTATTTTGACTATAAGCATGAGGAGAATTTAGCACGGATTGCAACAAGGAAATACAATCTATCAAAGAGCAATTATCATAATTAAATTCCTTGAAATCCAAGATAGTGGGTTCATTGCTATCTAAAGTTTTGACCTCTTCAATCCCACTTTTACCAATTTTTCCATCAAGATCTAAAAACTCCGAGTTTTTGGGACGCCTTCTAACTAAAGTCGACTCATCTCAAGTCCCATCATTATCAAGATTCATATTGCAAAACAAGGATTTAATAGGGGACACATCAATTACTTTTTAATCTTCATCTTTATTATCTATCTCTTCTGGTTTAGCGGCCATCTTATTAACTAAAGTGGTCTGCTTATCAGAAATTTGGGCAATTAATTTTTCAAGATGAGAAAACTGAGATTTCAAACCATAAAATTCCTTATACATATCATCGAGCTCTTTATTCATGAAACTGATAAAACCTTTTTGTTCTTTAAGCTCGTTTCTAAAGAAACTATTATGCTCAAACTACAAGGACATAAAACTTCTAACGTTGTTTTCGATTTCTTCCAACCTTCTAAGATGAGGATCAACACCTTTTGGTAAAGCCATAAGGGCAACAAGCAACAAGAGGCAAGCGAAAAAGAGGCGAATGGAAAAGAGGGCAAATAAAATGGCAAGGGTGAAGTTGGGGAGAGGAAAACAAGAGGCAAATGGCAAATAATGTAATGCGAAGGATAAGAGTTGTGATGGGTACTTGGTATGTCTTGACTTGGCGTAGATCTCCCCAGCAACGGTGCCAGAAATCCTTCTTGCTACCTCTTGAGCACTGCGTTGGTTTTCCCTTGAAGAGGAAAGGGTGGTGCAGTAAAGCAGCATAAGTATTTTCCTCAGTTTTTGAGAACCAAGGTATCAATCCAGTAGGAGACCATGCGCGAGTCACCTCATACCTACACTAAAAAATAAGAACCTCGCAACCAACGCGATAAAGGGGTTGTCAATCCCTTCACGGCCACTTGCAAGAGTGAGACCTGATAGAGATGATAATAATAAGATAAGTATTTTTGGTATTTTTATGATATAGATTGAAAATAAAGATTGCAAAATAAAATAGATTGGAAACTTGTATCATGGAAAATAGACCCGGGGCCATAGGTTTCACTAGTGGCTTCTCTCAAGATAGCATAAGTATTATGGTGGGTGAACAAATTACTATCGAGCAATTGATAGAAAAGCGAATAATTATGAGAATATCTAGGCATGATCATGTATATAGGCATCACGTCCGTGACAAGTAGACCAAAACAATTCTGCATCTACTACTATTACTCCACACATCGACCACTATCCAGCATGCATCTAGAGTATTAAGTGCATAAGAACAGAGTAACGCCTTAAGCAACATGACATGATGTAGAGGGATAAACTCACGCAATATGATATAAACCCCATCTTTTTATCCTCGATGGCAACAATACAATACGTGTCGTTTCCCTTTCTGTCACTGGGATCGAGCACCGCAAGATTGAATCCAAGGCTAAGCATTTCTCCCATTGCAAGAAAGATCAATCGAGTAGGCCAAACCAAACTGATAATTCGAAGAGACTTGCAAAGATAAACCAATCATACATAAAAGAATTCAGAGAAGATTCAAATATTGTTCATAGATTAACTTGATCATAAACCCACAATTCATCGGATCTCGACAAACACACCGCAAAAGAAGATTACATCAAATATATCTCCAAGAGAATCGAGGAGAACTTTGTATTGAGATCCAAAGATAGAGAAGAAGCCATCTAGCTACTAGCTATGGACCCGAAGGTCTGAACTAAACTACTCACACATCATCGGAGGGGCCTTGGAGTTGATGTAGAGGCCCTCCATGATCGATGCCCCCACCGGCGGAGCTCCGGAAAAGGCCCCAAGATGGTATCTCTTGGGTACAGAAGGTTGCGGCGGTGGAAATAGGGTTTCATGGTGCTCCTGGATGTTTGTGGGGTATGTGAACATATATAGGAGGAAGAAGTAGGTCGGTGGAGCTACGAGGGGCCCACGAGGGGGAGGGCACGCCCAGGGGGGTAGGCGCGCCCCCCTGCCTCGTGGCCGCCTCGTTGATTGCTTAACGTCCACTCCAAGTCCTCTGGATCACGTTTGTTCCAAAAATCATGTTCCCGAAGATTTCATTCCGTTTGGACTCCGTTTGATATTCCTTATCTACGAAACACTGAAATAGGCAAAAAAAACAGCAATTTGGGCTGGGCCTCCGGTTAATAGGTTAGTCCCAAAAATAATATAGAAGTGTAAAATAAAGCCCATTAACATCCAAAACAGATAATATAATAGCATGGAACAATCAAAAATTATAGATACGTTGGAGACGTATCAGCATCCCCAAGCTTGATTCCTGCTCGTCCTCGACTAGGTAAATGATAAAAATAGAATTTTTGATGTGGAATGCTTTCTAGAATATTCTTCAATGTATTTTTCTCTATTGTGGCATGAATGTTCAGATCCGAAAGATTCAAGATAAAAGTTTATTGTTGACATAAAAATAGTAATACTCCAAGTATGATAATCAAGCAATTGTGTCTTGTCAAAATACCATAGCCAAAGAAAACTTATCCCAACAAAGTCATATAGTTTGGCCATGCGTCATTTCCATCACACAAAATGCTCCCATCATGCAAAACCCCGATGACAAGCCAAGCAATTGTTTCACACTTAGCTTTTTCAAACTCTTTCAACTTTTACACAATATATGAGCGCGAGCCATGGACATAGCACTATGGGTGGAATAGAATATGATGATTGAGGTTGTGTGAGAAGACAAAACGGGGGAAAGTCTCACATTGATGCAGATGATCAATGGGCTATGGAGATGCCCACCGATTGATTTCAATGCAAGGAGTAGGGATTGCCATGCAACGGATGCACTAGAGCTATAAATATATGAAAGCTGATCAAAGAAACTAAGTGGGTGTGCATCCCACTCGCTTGCTCACGAAGACCTAGGGCATTTGAGGAAGCCCATCATTGGAATATACAAGCCAAGTTCTATAATGAAAAATTCCCACTAGTATATGAAAGTGACAAAATAAGAGATTCTCTATCATGAAGATCATGGTGCTACTTTGAAGCACAAGTGTGGAAAAAGGATAGTAACATTGTCCCTTCTCTCTTTTTCTCTCATTTGTTTATTATTATTATTGGGCCTTCTTTTTTTGGCCTCTTTTCTTTCTTCTTTTTTTCTTTTTTTCGTCCAGAGTCTCACCCCGACTTGTGGGGGAATCATAGTCTCCATCATCCTTAAAACACAAGAACTACAACTCGATACTTAGAACAAAATATGACTCTATGTGAATGCCTCCAGCGGTGTACCGGGATTGCGATGAATCAAGAGTGACATGTATGAAAAAATTATGAATGGTGGCTTTGCCACAAATACGATGTCAACTACTTGATCATGCAAAGCAATATGACAATGATGATGCGTGTCCTAATAAATGGAACGGTGGAAAGTTGCATGGCAATATATCTCGGAATGGCTATGGAAATGCCATAATAGGTAGGTATGGTGGCTGTTTTGAAGAAGATATAAGGAGGCTTATGTGTGATAGAGTGTATCATATCACGGGTGTCGGTGTCAAAACCGGTGGATCTCGGGTAGGGGGTCCCAAACTGTGCGTCTAGGCAGATGGTAATAGGAGGCAGGGGACACGATGTTTTACCCAGGTTCGGGCCCTCTTGATGGAGGTAAAACCCTACGTCCTGCTTGATTAATATTGATGATATGGGTAGTACAAGAGTAGATCTACCACGAGATCAGAGAGGCTAAACCCTAGAAGCTAGCCTATGGTATGATTGTCCTTCGTGCTACGGACTAAAACCCTCCGGTTTATATAAACACTGGAGAGGGCTAGGGTTACACATAGTCGGTTACAATGGTAGGAGATCTACATATCCGTATCACCGAGCTTGCCTTCCACGCCAAGGAAAGTCCCTTCCAGACATGGGACGAAGTCTTCAATCTTGTATCTTCATAGTCCAGGAGTCCGGCCGAAGGTATAGTCCGTCTATCCAGACACCCCCTAATCCAGGACTCCCTCAGTAGCCCCTGAACCAGGCTTCAATGATGACGAGTCCGGCGCGCAGATTGTCTTCGGCATTGCAAGGCGGGTTCCTCCTCCAAGTACTTCATAGAAGATTTTGAACACAAAGGTAGTGTCCGGCTCTGCAAAATAAGTTTCCACATATTGCCATAGAGAGAATAATATTTACACAAATCTAATCTGCTGACGTATTCCGTAGCGTGACATCACACCACGGCCAAGTCTTTATTCGAATCGTTTTACTGTTCCACCTTAGCGCGTTTAGCGAGGCGGTTTCCTTGGCACGTCTTGTCAAAGTAGAGATCGTGTCCCCTTATTCCGGGATTCTCATCAATACAGGCGTGGGTAACCCAACCGCGCCATTGATTACGGCGCTTGGGAGATAAGCGAGTTTTACCAGGCTGGTGGGGACGCATAGTCGCGTCCGCCCATATAAGGGGATAAGGATCCACCTTTTCATCCACGCCTTCTTCCTCCTTTGCCTATCCATTTCCGCGCACTCGAGCTCCAGCTCCCAAGTCCGCACACCCACCTCAACCTTTTCCAGCCATGTCCGGAGCGGGAGGCAGGTGGATGGTCTCCTCCGTTACGGAGGGACACATCAAAAGACCGAGGAAGGTCGGATACTTGTCTAACAACATTGCGCACCGGCTTCCCGAAGAGGGGCAGCTCATCCCCACCCCTCGGCCCCATGAGAGGGTGGTGTTCCTCCCTCATTTCCTCCGCGGACTGGGCTTCCCTCTCCACCCATTTGTCCGGGGGCTCATGTTCTACTATGGCCTGGATTTCCACGATCTGGCCCCAAACTTTGTCCTCAACATCTCGGCGTTCATCCTCGTGTGCGAGGCTTTCTTCCGCATCCGCCCCCATTTCGGCCTATGGCTCAAGACTTTCAATGTCAAGCCGAAGGTGGTGTGCGGCATCCAGGCGGAGTGTGGAGGCGCCATGGTGGGCAAGATGCCCAACGTCCTATGGCTCGAGGGCTCCTTGGTGGAGTCCCTAAAGGGGTCGCAATCGGGGTGGTTTTACATCACCGAGCCGCGCGATCCTGAATGGGTCGCAACCCCCGAGTTCTGATTCGGACCCCCTACGCGGCTCGCCTCCTGGAAAGAGACGGGCCTGTCGTGGGGTAAAAAAGGAGAGCTAACCGGACTCCAAACATGCGTCCATACCCTGGTGGACAAGAAGCTCAAACTTGTCAACGTAGTCCAGGTTATGCTCATCTGCCAGATCCTCCCGTGTCAACAACGGGCTTTCAACCTGTGGGAGTTCGACCCGGCGCGGCACCGAACTCTGAGCAGGCTCTTCGACACGACGTACGAAGATGCCTGGAAGGTGCTTTTCAAGGGCGCCGAGGCCCCCGCATCCGCTACCGAGGATCGCGGATTCAGCACGCAGCGTCACGCTCGTGCAGTAAGCTGTTTTTACCTTTTACAGGGTATTAGTTTTTCATGGTTTGACTCCATGCGGGATCTAAGCTCCCTTACCTTTGACAGGATTGGCAGGAGACGTCCGGACAGATCAACTGTCCGGCTCCTTTGCCCGAAGGCCCAGTGGACACTCGCTTGGCGAAGCTGCTGGTTCCGGCACCCTATGTGGTGCCGGAGAAGAAGGCCACGGGGACTCGAAAGAGTGCCCGGCGCCAGGAGGTGTCGGATTCATCATCCGATGACTCCAAGGCGCACTCCTCCCATGAAGACGAGGAGGAGGAAGAAGAGACCTCTCCCCCTCCAGCGGGGGGAGGGAAGAAAAGGAAGGCCGCCCCAACTGGGGAGGCCGAAGGGTCCAAGAAGGGGAAGACCCCTCCTCCGGACTACTCCACCAACGCCGACGACAGCGAAGAGGAGTGGCCGCACAGGGCCAAGCCCCTGGCGAGATCGTAAGTATCCGGATACCAGAGTGATTCATAGTATTCCCCCATTGCACAACTTTTCCTTACGTCGAACATGTCTATGCAGTCCGCCCAAGGCCGGGCTCGACGAGTCGTCGAGCGGCTCCCTGGATTTGTCGTATGTGAATTCGCTTCCGGCGGCTACCTCCCCCCCACCCTACGGACGACGCCGAGGTGGCGTCCCAACAGGTTCCAAGCCAGGAGGAGGTGGTCCTGGAGGCGCCGCAAGGCGACCTCTCGGACTCCAGGCGTGAAGGGGATAGAACCCCCAAGGGCTCTAAGTCCGGCTTTGAGCCGGACACGACGCCGGAACCTTCAATGGTTCCGGACTCCGGTAGGCAGCCTCCTTCCAAGAGGAGCAAGCCTACCGAGCCGGTGACCTCCGTCCAACCGGAGGCACCGGACAATTTGCTGGAGGTGCTTAACGGCGCCTCCATCGACGAGGAGCACCGCACTGTTATGAGTGCGGTGATCCAGAAGGTTCAGTCCACCAAGAGCGGACTGACTGAAGCCTGTGCCAGCCTTCTAACAGGTTTTGAGGTAAGTAAAAGATATGTAAAAAATATTACCGCATAGACAATAGCCCCTGATGCTCTGTTTGGCATTCGGAAAGAAAAGCCGAATAGAGGATCTAATAACGTTCGCAGGAGTCTAACAAAAGTAAGTCAATATGCGTATGCAGGCTTCGCTGCTAGCATCCACCGCACTGACTGCGGAGGTGGGCACGCTGAAGCAGAACCTCGAGCGGTCCGAGCAAGAGCTCGGCCTAGCCAAGCGGCAGCTCGAGGAGAAGGAAGGTAAGAAATACCTTATTGAAATATGTGAAAGGTGCAATTGCAAAAAGTGACAGGATTAACGCGGCTATTGTAGGGGCCACAACTGAGGTGGCGGCCCTTAAGCAAGCGCTGTCCGAGGCCGAGAAGAGGGCGGCCACGGAGCACACCGAGCGGGAGAAGCATGAGACGCAGGTTGGCGAGGTGCGGCAAGAGCTCCAGGCTCTCATGAAAAAACATGAGAGTTTGGAGCTTGACTCGAAGACGCGAGAGTCTGAGCTTCGGCGGCCATTGAAGATGCCAAGTCTGCCAAGGCCAAAGCCCAGAAGGCCCTCCAGGAGGTTGAGGCAATAAAAAAGATAGCGGCGGGTAAGGCATTCTTTATGCAAAGCAAGCACGTAAAAGTGAATTACTTGTTACTTACCGAATCCGGAGCTCTCCAGGAGCATTCGCAGACTTGCCCCGTAGCGTGTCGGATGCCGCCGCCTTCTACTGAGCCGAGGAGGGAAGCTCGACGGATAAGGTGTTCTGGTCTCAGTATGTTGAGGCCGAACACCCGGTGCCCTTAAGCGACTAGCTGAAACAGCTGGTCGAGCTCCATAAGGTGGCCGAACAGGCCATGAAGGGCCTCATAGTCCGGCTGTGGCCTGGAGAGGCCATGCCTGGGAGCTACTTCGGGCTGGTGAGGCGGCTGGTGGAGGCCTGTCCAAGGCTCGAAGTCATCAAGCGCTCCGTATGCATCGAGGGTGCCCGTAGGGCGCTTGCCCGTGCGAAGGTGCACTGGGGCAAGCTGGATGCTGAGAAGCTTGTGAAGGACGGGCCACCGCCAGGCAAGGAGCATCGGAAGCCCGAGATGTATTATGAGGGCGTTCTGAAGGGTGCCCGCCTTGTGGTGGATGAATGTTCCATGGATGTAATTTTTTAGTAAACTCGCTCGTTTTGTCGTGTGCGGTGAAAACTTGTTTATGTGCGCTAAGCAATGCTTTTTGAATTTAAAATATTACCTTCTGTGCGGCCATTTATCAAATTTGAGAGATGGCGAGTCGTCGGCTTCTGCCCCCATGGCACGAGTGCTGGGGTGTTCGGGATAAACATGAGCGCTCTTTTTCCCATTCTTGGGTCCTTCGAGGGAGGCGCTCAACACAACGAACAAGGCAATCAGACTATAATGCTTGAACACTCTCACTTAGCCATAGAATTCTATAATTTTAAATTTCGGCGAAGCCCCTAGTGTTCGGAAGACCGAGTTCGGGGCGCTATCCACGCCTAGGCCGGACAAAGCCGACTCCTCGCTCTAAGCGGCATAAGTCTTTAGGGACTCGAAAACCTCTCGAACAGCGACCAGCTCTCGCCTCATCATGACGGTCAGTTTTAGCTTTCTCTACTGAGGTGCTTAGCCCAGCTCAACTGGGGCACAATCGCAGCAGTTCTCCTAGTGCTACCTTAGCCGATATAACGGAACGTAAGGTACCAAAACATAGGAGCCGGGCAAACCCAACTATTGACCCAAGACATGATTCGGAGCCGATGCATATAATGCTATAAGTTCGGGGTGCCGCACTTGTGAAAGTGTTCGAACTTCTCACACCGTATTGTGGGCTACTTAAGCCCTGGCGTATTGGCCGTACCAAAGTGTACGGGTGCAACATGTCATTAATGAACATATATTTGTAAAAAAGAGTAATGCAATAATAGACAGAAGCTATGCATTGTTTATTTAAAAAGGATGTGATCAAAGCAGGATGATACAAATAGTGTGATAAGCAAAAGATGGGACTATCAAATATGTCCTTTCCAGGGGCGAGTTGCAGAATGTTATGCGAAACAGGTATACTACTCGTTATAGAGACCACCTTAGAGTTCCGTAGTGCGGCGTAGCTTTCTGCTCCCCTGGTTGTTGTATCGTTTGTGCGGCAATTGTACTGCCGGACTGGCCTTCCGAAGAGTGGAGTCCTGAAAGTAAGAGAAAATGAAAAAGTCGGTAGCCCCTAGTGCGGTTTAAGCCGTGTTTCGGGCGTGCCGTGATTGTGCCCCTCCCCTTTTGCCCATGGTATTTCTAGAGCGTAGTTATGTACGCGCAACACTGGTTTCGCAAGTTCGCGAGGGCTGGGGTTGGGGCCGCATTGCTACGCTTGCTCGGAATGTGCCCGACGGTCTTGTTGCAGGTTACTCCGGGCGCGCTTGACGGTGTCTAGACGTTTAATGTCCGGACTGGAGAATTGCCTTGAGAGGCTGCTTTGTACTTCCACTGCGATAGCCGCCGTATGCTCCTCCGTTCAGAGAGAGTGTTCGGTGTTTCCATTGACCATGATGACTCCTCGAGGGCCTGGCATTTTGAGCTTGAGGTATGCGTAGTGCGGCACCGCATTGAACTTGGCAAATGCGGTTCGCCCGAGCGGTGCGTGATAGCCACCGCGGAACGGAACTATGTCGAAGATTAACTCCTCGCTTCGGAAATTATCCGGAGATCCGAAGACCACTTCAAGTGTAACTGAGCCTGTACAGTTGGCCTCTACACCTGTTATGACGCCTTTAAAGGTCATTTTAGTGGGTTTAATCCTCGAGGGATCAATGCCCATTTTCCGCACTGTATCCTGGTAAAGCAGGTTCAGGCTGCTGCCGCCGTCCATAAGGACTCTAGTGAGGTGAAATCCGTCAATAATTGGGTCTAGAACCAATGCGGCGAATCCACCATGATGGGTGCTAGTGGGGTGGTCCCTTCGATCAAAAGTGATCAGGCAGGAAGACCATGGGTTGAACTTTGGGGCGACTGGCTCCATCGCGTATACGTCCCTTAGCGCACGCTTCCGCTCCCTCTTGGGGACGTGGGTTGCGTATATCATGTTCACCGTCCGCACTTGTGGGGGAAAACCTTTCTGTCCACTGTTGTTCGGTGGCCGGGGCTCCTCCTCGTCATCGCTATGCAGCCCCTTGTCTCTGCTTTCGGCATTTAACTTGCCTACCTGCTTGAACACCCAACAATCCCTGTTGGTGTGATTGGATGGTTTTTTGGGGGTGCCATGTATCTGGCATGAGCGGTTGAGTATTCGGTCCAAACTGGACGGGCCCGGAGTATTTCTTTTGAATGGATTTTTCCGCTGACCGGGTTTAGAGCCTCTGAATCCGGCATTAACTACCGTATCCTCAACATTGTCGCCGTTAATGCGGCGCTTTTGCTTATTGCGATGCGACCTGCCACCGCTGTCCTTGGTATCCGAATTACGAGGGCTCTTGGTCATGTGATTGCTGCGAGCTAGCCAGCTGTCTTCTCCCATGCAAAAGCAGGTCATAAGTGTCGTGAGGGCTGCCATAGATTTCGGCTTTTCCTGTCCTAGGTGCCGTGCAAGCCACTCTTCGCGGATGTTATGCTTGAAGGCTGCTAGGGCCTCTGCGTCCGGACAGTCGACGATTTGATTTTTCTTGGTCAGGAACCATGTCCAGAATTGTCTGGCCGATTCTTTTGGCTGCTGAATTATGTGGCTAAGGTCATCGGCGTCTGGTGGTCGCACATAAGTGCCCTGGAAATTGTCGAGGAATGCGGCTTCCAGGTCCTCCCAACAACCAATTGATTCTGCTGGCAAGCTGTTAAGCCAATGCCGAGCTGGTCCTTTAAGCTTGAGTGGGAGGTATTTGATGGCGTGTAGGTCATCACCGCGGGCCATGTGGATATGAAGGAGATAGTCCTCGATCCATACCGCAGGATCTGTTGTGCCATCATATGATTCAATGTTCACGGGTTTGAAACCCTCAGGGATTTGATGATCCATTACTTCATCTGTGAAGCATAGTGGGTGTGCGGCGCCTCTGTATTGGGCTATATCATGACGCAGCTCAAACAAGCTTTGTCTACTGTGTTCGGCCCGGCCGGATTGACTGTATCCGGAGTGACGATTACCGTCTCATGCCGTGGGGTGCCCACGCGATCCGTAGATCGATCTTGTTTGCCTTGCCTTGTCCTCCAATATATCTCGCAGGTCTGGCGCATTTTCCCGTGCCTTAGTATTTTTTGAGCGGCGTCGGGGTGCGGCTTGAGTGGAGGGCCAAGAGGCCTCTCTGTCGCGGCCACGGGGAGGCCGGTCGGCCGCATCATGTGCCGGTGATGTAGGTTTAGGTGCTTCCTCCTCTAATCGGGGTAGCAGCCTGCGCTTTGGGTAGCTCTTGGAGGGGCGTTCGAGTTCATACTCTTCGGCCGCAAGGACCTCAGTCCATCTGTCGGCTAGCAAATCTTGATCAGCTCTAAGCTGTTGCTGTTTTTTCTTGAGGCTACTCGCCGTGGCCATAAGCCTGCGTTTGAAACGCTCTTGTTCGACGGGATCCTCCGGCACGACAAATTCGTCGTCGTCGAGGCTTGCCTCGTCTTCGGAGGGAGGCATATAATTATCGTCCTCGACTCTCTGTCTGCCACTCTCTCATGAGGGCTGGCTTCTCCATCCTCCTGTGCTGAATCTTGCTGGAGGTGGTTGTCTTCGGCACTGTCCAGGGTGTTATTATCTCCCGTGCCGGAATCACCATTTTTGCTTTGGCGGGATTTAGAGCGGCGCCGCTGACGCCGGCGCTTAGGCTGCTTCTTGGAGGGGTCATCCTCCGTTGTTCCATCGCCATTGCCTTCTTTTGGGGTGTCCACCATGTATATATCATATGACAAGGTGGCTTTACAGTGCCCTATAGGCGCTGGTTCTTGATCGTCTCCTACATCGGCGTCCATATCGTCGATGTCTTCAGAGTCGAAGTCGAGCATGTCAGTTAAATCATCGATAGTGGCTACGAAGTGGGTGGTGGGTGGGCTTTGAATTTCTTCATCATCCGCATCCCAACCTTGCTGACCATAGTCCGGCCAGGGCTCTCCTGATAAAGAGAGAGACTTCAGTGAATTCAGAATATCGCCGAAGGGCAAGTGCTGAAAGATGTCCGCGATGGTGAACTCCATGATCGGCACCCAATCGGGTTCAATCGGTAGGGGCGCGAAGGGCTCGGAGTCTGGAGAGGAGTCCGGCTCCTTGGAGTCACGGGCTTCGCAGAGAATAGGGCTGGTGTTCGGCTCGATCGCCGTAGAGATTGCAGCCCCCGAGGCGGTGTCCAACCACCCATCCTCGATTGGCGCAGTTGGTTCCGAATTAAGGGTCGGAGCTGATGCGGGTGCGGCCTCCAGGGCACTGTTCGGCGGCAGAGCTAGATCATGCCCATCGTGACAGTGCGGCGCGCTCGGCTGTGGCTCGAATCCGTCGAAGATCAAGTCTCTGTGGAGGTCCGCTATGTAGTTTAAACTTCCAAATCTGACCCGACGGCCAGGGGCGTAGCTTTCGATCTGCTCCAGATGGCCAAGCGAATTGGCCCACAGTGCAAAGCCACAAAATACGAAGATCTGTCTGGGGAGAAAAGTCTCACCCTGGATCGCATCATCGTTGATGATCGGAGGAGCCATCGGGCCTAAAAGTGACGACACAGAGGAACTCTCAATGAAAGCACCAATGTCGGTGTCAAAACCAGCGGATCTCAGGTAGGGGGTCCCGAACTGTGCGTCTAGGTGGATGGTAACAGGAGGCAGGGGACACGATGTTTTAGCCAGGTTCAGGCACTCTTGATGGAGGTAAAACCCTACGTCCTGCTTGATTAATATTGATGATATGGGTAGTACAAGAGTAGATCTACCACGAGATCAGAGAGGCTAAACCCTAGAAGCTAGCCTATGGTATGATTGTCCTTCGTGCTACGGACTAAAACCCTCCGGTTTATATAGACACCGGAGAGGGCTAGGGTTACACAGAGTCGGTTACAATGGTAGGAGATCTACATATCCGTATCGCCAAGCTTGCCTTCCACGCCAAGGAAAGTCCCTTCTAGACACGGGACGAAGTCTTCAATCTTGTATCTTCATAGTCCAGGAGTCCGGACGAAGGTATAGTCCGGCTATCCGGACACCCCCTAATCTAGGACTCCCTCAATGGGGTTTGGATGCACCGGCGAAGTTTGCACCAACTCTGAATGTGAGAAAAGGCAATGCACGGTACCGAAGAGGCTAGCAATGGTGGAAGGGTGAGAGTGCATATAATCCATGGACACAACATTAGTCATAAAGAACTCACATACTTATTGCAAAAATCTACATGTCATCAAAACCAAGCACTACGCGCATGCTCCTATGGGGATAGATTGGTAGGAAAAGACCATCGCTCGTCCCCGACCGCCACTCATAAGGAAAGCAATCAAAGAACACCCCATGCTTCAAATTTGTCACATAACGTTCACCATACGTGCATGCTACGGGACTTGCCAACTTCAACACAAGTATTCATCAATTTCACAATTACTCAACTAGCACACTTCTAATATTACCACCTTTATATCTCAAAACCATCTCTCAAGCATCCAACTTCTCTTAGCATTTCAAATTTATAACCAAAGTGAATTACCATGCTGTTCTAAAGGACTGTCAAATTGATCTAAGTGAAGCATGAGAGATCAATTATTTCTATAAAGTAGAACCACTGCTGTGCTCTAAAAGATATAAGCAAAGCATTAGAGCAAAAACTATATAGCTCAAAAGATATAAGCGAAGCACTAGAGCAAAAACTATATAGCTCAAAAGATATAAGTGAAGCACATAGAGTATTCTAATAATTTCCAATTCATGTGTGTTTCTCCCAAAAGGTGTGTACAGCAAGGAAGATTGTGGTAAACTAGAGAGCAAACACTCAAATCATACAAGACGCTCCAAGCAAAACACATATCATGTTGCAAATAAAAATATATCTCCAAGTAAAGTTACCGATAGACGAAGACGAAAGAGGGGATGCCTTCCGGGGCATCCACAAGCTTAGGCTTTTTGATGTCCTTTTATTTTACCTTGGGGTGCCTTGGTCATCCCCAAGCTTATGCTCTTGCCACTCCTTGTTCCATAATCCATCAAATCCTTACCCAAAAGTTGAAAACTTCACAACACAAAACTTAAAAGAAAATCTTCGTGAGCTCCGTTAGTAAAGAAAACAAACCACCACTGCAAGGTACTGTAATGAACTCATTCTTGATTTATATTGGTGTTAAACCTACTGTATTCCAACTTTTATATGGTTCATAAACTCTATTACTAGCCATAGATTCATCAAAATAAGCAAACCACACACGAAAAACAGAATCTGTCAAAAACAGAACAGTCTATAGTAACTTGTAGGTTTCGAATACTTATGGAACCCCAAAAATTCTAAAACAAATTGCTGGACGTGAGGAGTTTATCTATTAATGATATGCAAAAATAACTAAATAAATATAACTCTCCAATAAAAAATGGCAGCAATTCTCGCGAGCGTTAAAGTTTCTGTTTTTTACAACAGGATCAGAAAGACTTTCCCCAACTCTTCCCAACGGTTCTACTTGGCACAAACACTAATTAAACACAAAAACACAATCAAAAAAGAGGATAGATAAATTATTTATTACTAAACAGGATCAAAAATCAAGGAATAAAAATAAAATTGGGTTGCCTCCCAACGAGCGCAATCGTTTAACGCCCTTAGCTACGCATAAAAGCAAGGATAGATCTAGGTTTTGTCATCTTTGGTATGCAATCCATAAGTGGCTATCATAATAGATTCATAAGGTAATTTAATTTCTTTTTAGGAAAGTGTTCCATGCCCTTCCTTAACGGAAATTGGAATCTAATATTCCCTTCCTTCATATCAATAATTGCACCAATCGTTCTAAGAAAAGGTCTACCAAGAATAATAGGACATGAAGGATTGCAATCTATATCAAGAACAACGAAATCTACGGGCACATAGTTCCTATTTGCAACAATAAAAACATCATTAATTCTTCCCATGGGTTCCTTAATGGTGGAATCCGCAAGGTGCAAGTTTAGAGAACAATCATCAAATTCACGGAAACCTAGCAAATCTCACAAGGTTTTTGGAATCGTGGAAACACTAGCACCCAAATCACACAAAGCATATAATTCATGATCTTTAATTTTAATTTTAATTGTAGGTTCCCATTCATCATAAAGTTTTCTAGGGATAGAAACTTCCAACTCAAGTTTTTCTTCGTAAGATTGCATCAAAGCATCAACGATATGTTTAGTAAAAGCTTTATTTTGACTATAAGCATGAGGAGAATTTAGCATGGATTGCAACAAGGAAATACAATCTATCAAAGAGCAATTATCATAATTAAATTCCTTGAAATCCAAGATAGTGGGTTCATTGCTATCTAAAGTTTTGACCTCTTCAATCCCACTTTTACCAATTTTTGCATCAAGATCTAAAAACACCGAATTTTTGGGACGCCTTCTAACTAAAGTTGACTCATCTCCAGTCCCATCATTATCAAGATTCATATTTCAAAACATGGATTTAATAGGGGACACATCAATTACTTTTAGATCTTCATCTTTATTATCTAACTCTTCTGGTTTAGCAGCCATCTTATTAACTAAAGTGGCCTGCTTATCAGAAATTTGGGCAATTAATTTTTCAAGATGAGAAAACTGAGATTTCAAACCATAAAATTCCTTAGACATCTCATCGAGCTCTTTATTCATGAAAATGGTAAAACCTTTTTGTTCTTTAAGCTCGTTTCTAAAGAAATTATTATGCTCAAACTGCAAGGACATAAAACTTCTAACATTTTCTAAGATGAGGATCAACACATTTTGGTAAATCCATAAGGGCAACAAGCAACAAGAGGCAAGCGAAAAAGAGGCGAACGGAAAAGAGGGCGAATAAAACGGCAAGGGTGAAGTTGGGGAGAAGAAAACGAGAGGCAATTGGAAAATAATGTAATGCGAAGGATAAGACTTGTGATGGGTACTTGGTATCTCTTGACTTGGCGTAGATCTCCCCAGCAACGGCGCCAGAAATCCTTCATGCTACCTCTTGAGCACTGCGTTGGTTTTCCCTTGAAGAGGAAAGGGTGGTGCAATAAAGCAGCGTAAGTATTTCCCTCAGTTTTTGAGAACCAAGGTATCAATCCAGTAGGACTCCCCCCTTGGCGCTCCCTCCTCCTGGCCGGCCGCCTTCCCCCTTGCTCCTTTATATACGGGGGCAGGGGGCACCCTAAGACACAGAAGTTGATTTGTTGGTCTATTCCAGCTGTGTGCGGTGCCCCCCTCCACCATATTCCACCTCGGTCATATCGTAGTGGTGCTTAGGCGAAGCCCTGCGTCGGTAGCAACATCATCACCCTCATCACGCCGTCGTGCTGACGGAACTCTCCCGTGAAGCTCTGCTGGATCGAAGTTTGCGGGATGTCATCGAGCTGAACATGTGCTGAACTCGGAGGTGTCGTACGTTCGGTACTTGGATCGGTCGGATCGTGAAGACGTACGACTACATCAACCGCGTTGTGCTAACCCTTCCGCTTTCGGTCTATGAGGGTACGTGGACAACACTCTCCCCTTTCATTGCTATGCATCACCACGATCTTGCGTGTGGATAGGAATTTTTTTGAAATTACTACGTTCCCCAACAGTGGCATCCGAGCCTGGTTTTATGATGATGTTATATGCACGAGTAGAACACAAGTGAGTTGTGGGCGATACAAGTCATACTGCTTACCAGCATGTCATACTTTGGTTCGGCGGTATTGTTGGATGAAGCGGCCCGGACCAACATTACGCGTACGCTTACGCGAGACTGGTTCTACCGATGTGCTTTGCACAGAGGTGGCTGGCAGGTGTCAGTTTCTCCAACTTTAGTTGGACCGAGTGTGGCTATGCCCGGTCCTTGAGAAGGTTAAAACAACACTAACTTGACGAACTATCGTTGTGGTTTTGATGCGTAGGTAAGAACGGTTCTTGCTCAGCCCGTAGCAGCCACGTAAAACTTGCAACAACAAAGTAGAGGACGTCTAACTTGTTTTTGCAGGGCATGTTGTGATGTGATATGGTCAATACATGATGCTATATTTTATTGTATGAGATGATCATGTTTTGTAACCGAGTTATCGGCAACTGGCAGGAGCCATATGGTTGTCGTTTTATTGTATGCAATGCAATTGCCCTGTAATGCTTTACTTTATCACTAAGCAGTAGCGATAGTCGTAGAAGCATAAGTTTGGCGAGACGACAATTTTGCTACGATGGAGATCAAGGTGTCGCGCCGGTGATGATGGTGATCATGACGGTGCTTCGGAGATTGAGATCACAAGCACAAGATGATGGTGGCCATATCACATCACTTATATTGATTGCATGTGATGTTTATCTTTTATGCATCTTATTTTGCTTTGATTGACGGTAGCATTATAAGATGATCTCTCACTAAATTTCAAGATAATAGTGTTTTTCCCTGAGTATGCACCGTTGCCAAAGTTGGTCGTGCCGAGACACCACGTGATGATCGGGTGCGATAAGCTCTACGTTCATCTACAACGGGTGCAAGCCAGTTTTGCATTCGCAGAATACTCGGGTTAAACTTGACAAGCCTAGCATATGCAGATATGGCCTCGGAACACTGAGACCGAAAGGTCGAGCATGAATCAGATAGTAGATATGATCAACATAGTGATGTTCACCATTGAAAACTACTCCATCTCACGTGATGATCGAACATGGTTTAGTTGATTTGGATCACATGATCACTTAGATGATTAGAGGGATGTCTATCTAAGTGGGAGTTCTTAAGTAATATGATTAATTGAACTTAAATCTATCATGAACTTAGTATCTGATAGTATTTTGCTTGTCTATGTTGATTGTAGATAGATGGCCCGTGTTGTTGTTCCGTTGAATTTTAATGCGTTCCTTGAGAAAGCAAAGTTGAAAGATGATGGTAGCAATTACACGGACTGGGTCCGTAACTTGAGGATTATCCTCATTGCTGCACAAAAGAATTACGTCGTGGAAGCACCGCTGGGTGCCAGGCCTGCTGTAGATGCAACTGACGACGTTAAGAACATCTGGCAGAGCAAAGCTGATGACTACTTGATAGTTCAGTGTGCCATGCTTTACGGCTTAGAACCGGGGCTTCAACAACATTTTGAACGTCATGTAGCATATGAGATGTTCCAGGAGTTGAAGTTAATATTTCAAGAAAATGCCCGGATTGAGAGATATGAAGTCTCCAATAAGTTCTACAGCTGCAAGATGGAGGAGAATAGTCCTCTCAGTGAACATATACTCAAAATGTCTGGGTATAACAATCACTTGATTCAACTGGGAGTTAATCTTCTGGATGATAGTGTCATTGACAGAATTCTTCAATCACTGTCACCAAGCTACAAGAGCTTTGTGATGAACTATAATATGCAAGGGATGGATAAGACAATTCCCGAGCTCTTCGTGATGCTAAAGGCTGCGGAGGTAGAAAACAAGAAGGAGCATCAAGTGTTGATGGTCAACAAGACCACCATTTTCAAGAAAAAAGGCAAAGGGAAGAAGAAGGGGAACTTCAAGAAGAACAACAAACAAGTTGCTGCTCAAGAGAAGAAACCCAAGTCTGGACCTAAGCCTGAGACTGAGTGCTTCTACTGCAAGCACACTGGACACTGGAAGCGGAACTGCCCCAAGTATTTGGCGGATAAGAAGGATGGCAAGGTGAACAAAGGTATATGTGATATCCATGTTATTGATGTGTACCTTACTAGAGTTTGCAGTAGCACCTGGGTATTTGATACTGGTTCTGTTGCTAATATTTGCAACTCGAAACAGGGACTATAGATTAAGCGAAGACTGGCTAAGGACGAGGTGACGATGCGCGTGGGAAATGGTTCCAAAGTCGATGTGATCGTCGTCGGCACGCTACCTCTACATCTACCTTCAGGATTAGTTTGAGACCTACATAATTGTTATTTGGTGCCAGCGTTAAGCATGAACATTATATCTGGATCTTGTTTGATGCGAGATGGTTATTCATTTAAATTTAAGAATAATGGTTGTTCTATTTATATGAGTAATATCTTTTCTGGTCATGCACCCTTGAAGAGTGGTCTATTTTGTTGTATCTCGATAGTAGTGATACACATATTCATAATGTTGAAGCCAAAAGATGCAAAGTTGATAATGATAGTGCAACTTATTTGTGGCACTGCCATTTGGGTCATATTGGTGTAAAGCGCATGAAGAAACTCCATACTGATGGACTTTTGGAATCACTTGATTATGAATCACTTGGTACTTGCGAACCATGCCTTACGGGAAAGATGACTAAAACGCCGTTCTCCTGAACAATGGGGCAAGCAACAGATTTGTTGGAGATCATACATACTGATGTATGTGGTCCGATGAATGTTGAGGCTCACGGCGGGTATCGTTATTTTCTCACCTTCACAGATGATTTGAGAAGATATGGGTATATCTACTTAATGAAACATAAGTCTGAAACATTTGAAAAGTTCAAAGAATTTCAGAGTGAAGTGGAAAATCATCGTAACTAGAAAATAAAGTTTCTACGATCTGATCGTGGAGGAGAATATTTGTGTTACGAGTTTGGTCTACATTTGAAACAATGCGGAATAGTTTCGCAACTCACGCAACCTGGAACACCACAACGTAATGGTGTATCCGAACGTCGTAATCGTACTTTACTAGATATGGTGCGATCTATGATGTCTCTTACTGATTTACCGCTATTGTTTTGGGGTTATGCTTTAGAGACGGCTGCATTCACATTAAATAGGGCACCATCGAAATCCGTTGAGACGACGCATTATGAACTATGGTTTGGCAAGAAACCAAAGTTGTCGTTTCTTAAAGTTTGAGGCTGCGATGCTTATGTGAAAAAGCTTCAACCTGATAAGCTCGAACCCAAATCGGAGAAATGTGTCTTCATAGGATACCCAGAGGAAACTGTTGGATACACCTTCTATCACATATCCGAAGGCAAGACATTCGTAGCTAAGAATGGATCCTTTCTAGAGAAGGAGTTTCTCTCGAAAGAAGTGAGTGGGAGAAAAGTAGAACTTGATGAGGTAACTGTACCTGCTCCCTTATTGGAAAGTAGTTCATCACAGAAACCGGTTCCTGTGACACCTACACCAATTAGTGACGAAGCTAATGATATTGATCATGAAACTTCAGATCAAGTTACTACTGAACCTCGTAGGTCAACCAGAGTAAGATCCGCACCAGAGTGGTACGGTAATCCTATTCTGGAGGTCATGTTACTTGACCAAGGCGAACCTATGAACTATGAAGAAGCGATGGTGAGCCCAGATTCCGCAAAATGGCTTGAGGCCATGAAATCTGAGATGGGATCCATGTATGAGAACAAAGTGTGGACTTTGGTTGACTTGCCCGGTGATCGGCAAGCCATTGAGAATAAATGGATCTTCAAGAAGAAGACTGACGCTGACGGTAATGTTACTGTCTATAAAGCTCGACTTGTTGCAGAAGGTTTTCGACAAGTTCAAGGGATTGACTACGATGAGACTTTCTCACCCGTAGCGATTCTTAAGTCTGTCCGAATCATGTTAGCAATTGCCGCATTTTATGATTATGAAATTTGGCAAATGGATGTCAAAACTTCATTCCTGAATGGATTTCTGGAAGAAGAGTTGTATATGATGCAACCAGAAGGTTTTGTCGATCCAAAGGGAGCTAACAAAGTGTGCAAGCTCTGGCGATCCATTTATGGACTGGTGCAAGCCTCTCGGAGTTGGAATAAACGTTTTGATAGTGTGATCAAAGCATATGGTTTTATACAGACTTTTGAAGAAGCCTGTATTTACAAGAAAGTGAGTGGGAGCTCTGTAGCATTTCTGATATTATATGTGGATGACATATTGCTGATTGGAAATGATATAGAATTCCTGGATAGCATAAAAGGATACTTGAATAAGTGTTTTTCAATGAAAGACCTCGGTGAAGCTTCTTACATATTAGACATCAAGATCTATAGAGATAGATCAAGACGCTTGATTGGACTTTCACAAAGCACATACCTTGACAAAGTTTTGAAGAAGTTCAAAATGGATCAAGCAAAGAAAGGGTTCTTGTCTGTGTTACAAGGTGTGAAGTTGAGTCAGACTCAATGCCCGACCACTGCAGAAGATAGAGAGAAAATTAAAGATGTTCCCTATGCTTCAGCGATAGGTTCTATCATGTATGCAATGCTGTGTACCAGACCTGATGTGTGTATTGCTATTAGCCTAGCAGGGAGGTACCAAAGTAATCCAGGAGTGGATCACTGGACAGCAGTCAAGAACATCCTGAAATACCTGGAAAGGACTAAGGATATGTTTCTCGTTTATGGAGGTGACAAAGAGCTAGTCGTAAATGGTTTCGTTGATGCAAGCTTTGACACTAATGCGGACGATTCTAAATCGCAAACCGGATACATATTTACATTGAACGGTGGAGCTGTCAGTTGTTGCGGTTCTAAACAAAGCGTCGTGGCGGGATCTACGTGTGAAGCGGAGTACATAGCTGCTTCAGAAGCAACAAATGAAGGAGTCTGGATGAAGGAGTTCATATCCGATCTAGGTGTCATACCTAGTGCATCGGGTCCAATGAAAATCTTTTGTGACAATACTGGTGCAACTGCCTTGGCAAATGTCACACCCTGATTTTCATGTCACAACACTTAAGTGAATAAATCATGAGAAAATGTGGTTTGACAAAAACTTTTGAGTGTTTTGGTCTTTGTTTGATTGGATTTTGTCTGCTGTTTGCAAGTGCTCTAAAAATCATATAAATCCTCCACCCCATATACTCCTTCTCCTTGATCCAAAACTAGGTCCAATGATCATGACATGTGTATAGGACATAATAGTATTTTCTGATAAAAATAATTTGGCCAAAAAGGATTTTCTAAATTTAGTTTTCCAAAAACCCCAGAATTGAGGTTTGCACTACAAGTACTTGATTTGGGGTATGAAAAATATTTCAAAGAGTATATTTGACTCCTATTAGATATAGGACTACTAGAAACCATAAAAATATAATTTTAAAAGTTAATTTTCTATTTTATTTAAAGGCTTTTTCTTAAGGCCAGAAATGGTCTTTAATAGTTTAAAATTATTTTAATGTTTCAAAAATATTTTAGAAAATTTAGGGAGACTCAGTGTACATATATTGTCCATATATAATAGTTTCAACACATGGTCATATTCAAAATATTGGTTAAATCCATCAAAAGCACTTTCTGGACATTTCAAGCTTTTGAAAGGTTTACAAAGGAAATATTCACTGAAACTTAAAAGAAAATTCTAGCAAGTCACATATTCATAATATGATTATCTTGAAAAGTTTCACCTCAATAAAAATAGTTTTGATTCACAAAAGTGTCCCAAAACCCTCTCTGTCCAGATCCAAGTTTGAACAACTTTACATGGTTAACTTTCTTATTTTGCTCTCAAACTTTGTACACATGCTCTAAACCCTAAATGATGACACTACTCAAAGTGGTGCACCAAGGAGAAGTGTTTAGCTTAGATGGAATTTCTGCTGATTTCTACGATTTGCAAAAGTTACATTCTAAATTTTGTCCAAATGAGCCCAAATTCTTACCACATTTCCAAATGGTCATGTGCATCACCCCCATCAAGTGGCACAAGAAGGAGGTGGTGCAATTGACTCAAACAAGCATCAAACACCTTCTGCCACGTTTCCAAAAACACCATTTTGGCCCCTTCCACTAATCTCCATGGGCTCACAATTTTACCACAACCCCTTCTAGTCCCCTCCAACCTTCAGTAACTCTCCCTTGGCCATTGCTCAATGATTGAGGGGTAAAACCCCCCCATTTACCTCTCTGGACAGCCCCTTTCTCCCTCTTCTTCTACCTCTCTCTTCTCCTAATGGCCACCCAGGGCATCCAAGGCCATAGCCCACTTCTTTACTCCCCCCTAGAGCTACCAGAAACACTAGGCCGCACCCACATTGCCTAAAAAAATCGCCCTGCCGGCCACATACGCGCTCTGGAGCGCGCTACAGTGCGCTCCCACACTATAGCCGCACCCTGCCCGACGCCCCCGGTGACCTCGGCCCTCCCCCTCATGTATCCCGAGGCCGCCTCGACGTCTGCGACACGCTACTTGGTCGGGTCCCTCCTCTTTTGTCCTCCCGCTGCCTTCCTTCGCACGCGCGCCGGCCGCCCGAGAGCTTCAATGGATGAGCTCACACGCGCGATGCCTCTGGCCCTCCCCGCTCTCTCTCTTCCTTCCTCTAGTCGTAGAACTCCTCCACTAACGCCCCAGACACGCCCACATGAACCCCCGTGACCTACAGCGACGGCAACAGCCTCGCCGGCGCATTGGACCACGGTGAGCCACGGGCCGGCTATATAAAGCCGCCTCAGCCCCCCTATGGACCCCCTTCACTCTCTATCCCTCCCATCGACCCTCTAGACCGACCCACTCCTCCTGCCATGCCCTCCATCCACAACCATGGCCGGAGCCTTGCCGTCGACCTCCTCCTAAATTCGCACCCACCACTCCTCCTCCTCCCCTCTAGACCACACCAGGGCACCTCCACCATCACCTCAATCCTCTCCCGTGCTTCATTCTCTCCTGCCCGTGGCCGTACCATCGAGATCCACCATCACCGCCGGCCTCACCTGCCACGGCCGATGGAGCACTCGCGGCCGACCGCCCTGCTATCGTGGCGCACCTTGTCGTGTGTGGCATGCTCTCCTGAGTACTCTGGTGTGCTGGGCGCCGACGGAGGTGGCCGGTGCCGCCGGGGAGAGCGCCGACACCGCTCGACCTCGCCTCCTCTGCTTCTCATCGCGTTGCGCGGGAGGTTGAAGGCGCCCTGCCTCTAGGTCCCTCACGTCAGCGACCCAGTGGGTGGGCCCTCCCGTTTAAGTGGAGACGGCTTCAGCTGTAACCACCTCTCCTGCATGAAGGCGTATTTTCATGAAGCCGCCTACGACATGGCCCCTACGCGCGTGCGGCTGAGCCGCTGGACCGGCCCAATTGCGGCCTTCCCCTAAACCTCGCCCAGTGCACGCTACCGCCACTGAGATCCGGCCCATTTAGGTAAATCCTTTGCCTTTTTCTTTTTCTGTAGACTTGTAAAATCCATAGAATATTCGAATAAAGTCCAAATTTGTTGATTCCAATTTCTAGTGACTTCATAAATCATGTTCTACCTGATGGTGCATCATGCACATTTTTTAAGAACAGTTTCATTCACACATATTCAATAAATCATATTTTCCTATATTTGTCCCAGACTTTAGAAATTCACAGAGAGATTGTTTCTCATCCAAATGCCATGATTCAAATTCCTAGGTACTTATATGTTCATAACTTAGTTTCTGAACATTTTTCCTAATACTTTATGTGCCACATCTAATATTGGTCCATTATCCATGTATAGCCAACTTTGCAAATTCCTAAGAAATTCATTTCAACTCCAAATCTAGTGAAACCAACTCCTAGATGCTTTCTAAAATGATGCTTTGTTAAATGGGTTCCTTTGCTCAGTTTTCAAAAAAAAATATGTTTCTGTACACAACTTGCAGATCCATTTAATCCCTTGATTCCATCATATTGAAATGTTCGGAAATATCCCCTAATACAATCCCAATGAAACCACTCTGGTTATTTTTCATATAACCAGAGTTGTCCCAAAAAAGTCAAATTCATATTTTTAGAGCACTTTTATTTTTGCCTTGTTGTGTTGCTTACTATGATTGCTTTCGACGATAGTTGACGAAGTAGATGGAGTACTCGGAGTTGGACTAGAGATATATGAAGACCTTGAAGACTTTGTTGAGCCAGGTAAGCAGCCCTTTGAGCATGATGAACCATTTTACATGATTATAGCATTTTTGTTACTTCACTGAGTGCTTGATATACCTTGAATGGAAACCTTGCTAGGCTTTCCTCCGTTGCATACCCCATTGATACTTGCATTGTTCTTGACTCTATCCTTGTTTAGAGTTGTGCTGGTGGGTTGTAGAAATATGCTATAGTAAATGGCTACGCAGAGTGGGTCAGGGTTATGTATGGAAAGAAACAAGTGTGGTTTGACATACTTGCATACAGCCCCAATGGGTGCCACTGATGCCCCTGGGAGATGATGATGAACTAGGTCACTACTCGGTGGAGAAGTAGTGTACCGAGGCTTGATAAAAGTGTTGTTTACAGAGATGAATTAGATTTAAGATTTGTCGACCGTCCCAACCAAACATGCGCAACCACTCTACCCTTATATGGGAAAGGGCATTATTGATTACCTAGGCCGATACTAGCATGGTGCCTGCATTACTAGTCACGGGGGTGACATGAGGTCACTCTCAGGACGGGGTCGTGCCAGGTAGGGCGTCCATGACTGTTTTCACAGGGCACCGGACACACCGTTGGTACCCCGTGCCAGTGGTATGTGATTAATATGGGAGCGAGGATCCACAATTTTAAGATGTGAAATGTTGGGCACGGGGGTTACTACCAATCGAGTGGACTCTATGTTAGTGTCGTCTAGGGAAAGATAGTGATCGGGTATGTAATATACCGCAAGTCGTGGATGACACGGAAGTTCCCCGGATCTTGTGGGTAAAGTGTGCAACCTCTGCAGAGTGTAAAACTATTCGAATAGCCATGTCCACGGTCAAGGACAGTTGGGCGGTGCTACTTAAACTATGTCCAGAGTTTTACAAACCGCGTGTGTGTGATGATGGAAACTATTTGGGTTAAGTCAGATGACTTGACACGGTGATCAAGTTGGATTGGTGTCCAACTCTGCTTATGTTGATATCTGTAACTTGTTCATACGGATATCTGTACTCTCATGATGCATACTGTACAAGTTGATAGATCATGTCATTGCACTCAAAACTAGCTTTCTGCAAACTACCTACTTAGTGTTATATCATTGCATTATTGTGCCTCGGTCCAATCATGGATTGCTTGCGAGTACATTCAAAGTACTCATTGGCTTGCCACTTGTTATATAACTGGCCAGGCATGGAAGAGCAGGAGTTCGAGGAAGAGTTCCTTGGTCACGAACATGCGAACTAGGACGTTTCCCAGTTAGAATGCCTATAGGGTTAAGGCAGATGGCATGGGTTCTACTTATCGATGAAGATTTCCCCTGCTTAAGTTTATTTGGTATTCAGCCCTTGAGGCTTTATCTATGTAAGACTCAACCATAATGGTCACAATTTGTGTAAGATGATATGTATGGATGTAAGACTCTTGTTATTCAGCTTCTGTGTGTTCAGTGAGCATTGATCTCTGGGATCACTGTACACGTGCATTCGGTGATCACGACTTATGAGTCGGGGTCCCCACAGCAAAGGAATCCAGATTTCACAAGAGGGCCAAGCACGGCAAGAGACACTTCAATTCCATCCGTGACCAAGTCCAGGTGGGAGACATAGAGATTTGCAAGATACATACGGATCTAAATGTTGCAGACCCATTGACTAAGCCTCTTCCACGAGCAAAACATGATCAACACCAAAACTCCATGGGTGTTAGAATCATTACTATGTAATCTAGATTATCGACTCTAGTGCAAGTGGGAGGCTGAAGGAAATATGCCCTAGAGGCAATAATAAAGATAATATTTATTTCCTCATATCATGATAAACGTTTATTATTCATGCTAGAATTGTATTAACCGGAAACATAATACATGTGTGAATACATAGACAAACATAGTGTCACTAGTATGCCTCTACTTGACTAGCTCGTTAATCGAAGATGGTTGAGTTTCCTAGACATGGACATGAGTTGTCATTTGATTAACGGGATCACATCATTAGGAGAATGATGTGATTGACTTGACCCATTCTGTTAGCTTAGCACTTGATCGTTTAGTATGTTGCTATTGCTTTCTTCATGACTTATACATGTTCCTATGACTATGAGATTATGCAACCCCCGTTTACCGGAGGAACACTTTGTGTGCTACCAAACATAACAACGTAACTGGGTGATTATAAAGGTGCTCTACAAGTGTCTCTGAAGGTACTTGTTGAGTTGGCGTATTTTGAGATTAGGATTTGTCACTCCGATTGTCGAAGAGGTATCTCTGGGCCCTCTTGGTAATGCACATCATTATAAGCCTTGCAAGCAATGTGAATAATGAGTTAGTTGCGGGATGATGCATTACGGAACGAGTAAAGAGGCTTGCCGGTAATGAGATTGAACTAGGTATTGAGATACCGATGATCGAATCTCGGGCAAGTAACATACCAATGACAAAGGGAACAACGTATGTTGTTATGCGGTTTGACCGATAAAGATCTTCATAGAATATGTAGGAGCCAATATGAGCATCCAGGTTCCACTATTGGTTACTGACCGGAGACGTGTCTCTATCATGTCTACATAGTTCTCGAACCCGTAGGGTCCGCACGCTTAAAGTTTGGTGACGATCGATATTATCAGTTTTTGTGTTTGGATGTACCGAAGGTAGTTCGGAGTCCCGGATATGATCACGGACATGACGAGGAGTCTCGATATGGTTGAGACGTAAAGATCGATATATTGGACGACTATATTCGGACACCGGAAGTGTTCCGAGTGGTCTCGGAGAAAAACCGGAGTACCGGGGGGTTACCAGAACCCCCCGGGGAGTTAATTGGGCCTCATGGGCCTTAGTGGGAGAAGAGGAGGGGCGGCCAGGGTAGCCGCGCGCCCCCTTCCCCTCTAGTACGAATTGGACAAGGAGGGGGGGGGGGCGCCCCCCTTTTCCTTCTCCTCCTCTCTCCTTTCCTTCCCTCTCCTACTCCAACAAGGAAAAGGAGGAGTCCTACTCCCGGTGGAAGTAGGACTCCCCCCTTGGTGCACCCTCCTCCTGGCCGGCCGCCTTCCCTCTTGCTCTTTATATACGGGGGCAGGGGGCACCCTAAGACACACAAGTTGATCTGTTGATATATTCCAGCCGTGTGCGATGCCCCCTCCACCATATTCCACCTCGGTCATATCGTAGCGGTGCTTAGGGGAAGCCCTGCGTCGGTAGCAACATCATCACCGATATCACACTGTCGTGCTGACGGAACTCTCCCGTGAAGCTCTACTGGATTGGAGTTCGCGGGACGTCATCGAGCTGAACGTGTGCTGAACTCGGAGGTGCCGTATGTTCGGTACTTGGATCGGTCGGATCATGAAGACATATGACTACATCAACCGCGTTGTGCTAACGCTTCCGCTTTCGGTCTACGAGGGTATGTGGACAACACTCTCCCCTCTCGTTGCTATGCATCACCATGATCTTGCGTGTGCATAGGAATGTTTTTCAAATTACTACGTTTCCCAACAGAAATAGGGTTTTGTGGTGCTCCTCGATGTTTGCGGGGTATGTGAACATATATAGGAGGACGAAGTAGGTCGGTGGAGCTATGAGGGGCCCACGAGGGGGGAGGGCGCGCCCAGGGCGGGTAGGCGCCCCCCTGCCTCGTGGCCGCCTCGTTGATTGATTGACGTCCACTCCAAGTCCTCTGGATCACGTTTGTTCCAAAAATCACGTTCCCGAAGGTTTCATTCCGTTTGGACTCCATTTGATATTCCTTTTCTACAAAACACTTAAATAGGCAAAAAACAACAATTTGGGCTAGGCTTTCGGTTAATAGGTTAGTCCCAAAAATAATATAAAAGTGTAAAATAAAGCCCATTAACATCCAAAACAGATAATATAATAGCATGGAACAATCAAAAATTATAGATACGTTGGATACGTATCAGATGCACGAAATCTTAATGCAATAGAACGTCACTTTATATTGCCACTTGTGATATGAACCTTTATTATGCAGTCCATTGCTTTTATTTCTTCCACATCACAAGATCGTATAAAGCTTATTTTCTCCACACTAATAAATCATACATATTTAGAGAGCATTTTTTATTGCTTGCAACAATGAAAACTTACTTGAAGGATCTTACTCAATCCATAGGTAGATATGGTGGACTCTCATGGAAAAACTGGGTTTAAGGATATTTGGAAGCACAAGTAGTATCTCTACTTGGTGCAAAGAATTTGTCTAGCATGAGAGGGAAAGGCAAGCTCAACATGTTGGATGATCCATGACAATATAATTTATTTCGGATGTAAGAAAACATAACCCATTATGTTGTCTTCCTTGTTCAACATCAACTTTTTAGCATGTCACATTTTAATGAGTGCTCACAACCATAAAAGATGTCCAAGATAGTATATTTATATGTGAAAACCTCTCTTTCTTTATTACTTCATATTAATTGCAACTATGTTTGTCAACTCTCAACAACTTTTATTCGTCATACTCTTTATATGTTGAGTCATTACTCTCTATAAGATCCATATGATCTCTTTATTTCTTTTTATTCTTTCTTTTTTATTTTTATTCCCTCAAGATCATAGAAAGACAATCAAGCCCTTGACTCAACACTGATCTTTATTATATATAGCTCACGGACTCGATTATATAGAAGGATCATAAAGCAAAAACTCAAAACTAGATCATACTAAAACTTTATCCTACTAGATAAAGATATTACAAAACGGATCGAACTAAGAAAAATGGTAAAGATAAAAGTGTGATGGTGGTACGATACCGGGGCACTCCCCCAAGCTTGGCAGTTGCCAAGGGGAGTGCCCATACCCATGTGTTTATGACTCTTTCTTCGGGGGTGGTGATGTGATATTCTTGGCGATGATGCCCCTCAGGATACGATTCTCTTCCTCTAGCTTATTGACTTGCTGCTTGCGGTCCATTATTTCCTTACGGAGCTTGCCCATGATGGCTAAAGCTCCTTTCACCCAAGGATGTTGCATAGCTGCGGGAGAACAAGTAACACTCTTTTTCATATTTTCATAAGAAAGGAATCTAACGTTGGAAGGGATGAGCGATTTTGGAATAGCTGAGCTCTGTAGTTCCCCCATCGTGCATCCGGCTCGGAAACGAGAAGTAACTTCTTGATCCTCCTCCATGGCATCTATCATTTTCAAGTCAGCCTCCATCTCTTCCTCCGTTGATGGACCAAAGTGGTCACCATCGCTGTTTGCTCTTGGCCCCGGTATCGGATGAGACACCCGACTCTCCCCGACTGACTCTTGAGAAGACATCTTGCTCTAAATCTGCAGCAGAAACAACTCGAAACAAAAACAAAGGATGTTGGTACGGTGGTCAAAATCTTCGGGGGATTATATAATGAATTTTTACCGACCAAAAGAAGTATTGTGCAAGAAAACAGAGTCCGGAGAGCACACGAGGTGCCCACGAGGCAGGGGGCGCGCCCTCCACCCTCGTGGAAGCCTCATGTCCTTCCCGGACCGCTTCTTATTTTCCTATTTTCTCAAATATTCCAAAACGGAGAAAAATTGCTATTAGAACTGTTTTGGTGTCGGTTTACTTACCGTACCACATACCTCTTCCTTTTCGGAGTCTGAAACGTTTTGGAAAGTGTCCCTTATGTATTCCTCCGGGGTTATGGTTTCAAGAACATTAGTTTCAACATTTATGGGATTACCTGAGATATAATGTTTGATTCTTTGACCGTTCACCACCCTCGGATTTGTGCCTTCGAAGTTGTTGATTTTTATGGCACCGGAACAATAGACCTCCTCAATGACGTAAGGACCTTCCCATTTAGAGAGGAGTTTGCCTGCAAAAAAACTTAAACGGGAGTTGTATAACAATACTAATGACCTACATTGAACTCACGTTTTTGTATCCTTTTGTCATGCCATCTTTTAACTTTTTCTTTAAACAGTTTGGCATTCTCATAGGCTTGGGTTCTCCATTCATCAAGTGAGCTAATGTCAAAAAGCCTCTTCTCACCGGCAAGTTTGAAGTCATAGTTGAGCTCTTTAATGGCCCAATATGCCTTATGTTCTAGTTCAAGAGGTAAGTGACATGCTTTTCCATAAACCATTTTATACGGAGACATACCCATAGGATTTTTATATGCAGTCCTATATGCCCATAATGCATCATCAAGTTTCTTGGACCAATTCTTTCTAGATCTATTAACAGTCTTTTGCAAAATTAATTTAAGCTCTCTATTACTTAATTCTACTTGACCACTAGACTACGGGTGATACAGAGATGCAATTCTATGATTAACATCATACTTAGCAAGCATCTTACGAAAAGCACCATGAATAAAATCTGAACCACCATCGGTCATTAAATATCTAGGGACTCCAAACCTTGGAAAAATAACTTCTTTAAGCATCTTAATAGAGGTGTTAAGATCAGAACTACTAGTTGGAATAGCTTCTGCCCACTTAGTAACGTAATCAATAGCAACTATAATATGTGTATACCCATTAGAGGAAGGAAACGGTCCCATATAGTCAAAACCCCAAACATCAAATGGTTCAATAACAAGTGAATAATTCATAGGCATTTCTTGACGTCTACTAATATTACCAATTCTTTGACATTCATCACAAGACATGACAAACTTACGGGCATCCTTGAAGAGAGTAGGCAATAAAAACCGGATTGCAATACCTTATGTCCAGTTCTATCTCCAGCATGGTGTCCTCCATAAGCCTCGGAGTGACACTGGCGTAGGATCTGTTCCTGTTCATGCTCAGGTACACAACGTCTAATAACACCATCTACTCCTTCTTTATAAAGGTGTGGGTCATCCCAAAAGTAATGTCTTAAATCATAGAAAACCTTTTTCTTTTGTTGGTATGTGAAACTAGGTGGTATAAATTTAGCAACAGTGTAATTAGCATAATCAGCATACCATGGAGAAGTACGAGAAGCATTTATGATAGCTAATTGTTCATCAGGAAAGCTATCATCAATAGGTAGTGGGTCATCAAGAACATTCTCTAACCTAGACAAGTTGTCTGCAATGGGGTTCTCAGCTCCTCTATCAATAATATGCAAATCAAATTCTTGTAGTAGGAGAACCCATCTAATAAGTCTAGGTTTAGCATCTTTCTTTTCCATAAGGTATTTAATAGCAACATGATCAGTGTGAACAGTTACTTTAGAATCCACAATATAAGGTCTGAACTTATCACAAGCAAATACAACTGCTAAGAATTCTTTTTCAGTAGTATCATAATTTCTTTGGGCACTATCTAGAGTTTTACTAGCATATTGGATAACATTTAATTTATTATCAACTCTTTGTCCTAACACAACACCTACAGCATAATCACTAGCATCACAGATAATTTCAAAGGGTAAATTCCAATCAGGAGGCTGAACAATAGGTGCAGAAATCAAAGCTTTCTTAAGTATTTCAAATGCTTCTACGCAATCATCATCAAAGACAAAAGGAACATCTTTTTGTAAGAGATTAGTCAGAGGCCTGGAAATTTTAGAGAAGTCTTTAATGAACCTCCTATAAAAACCATCATGACCAAGGAAACTTCTTATACCTTTGATGTCCTTAGGACACGACATCTTTTCAATAGCGTCAACTTTAGCTTTATCAACTTCAATACCTCTTTCAGAAATTTTATGCCCCAAGACAATACCTTCATTAACCATAAAGTGGCATTTCTCCCAATTCAAGACAAGATTAGTTTCTTCACATCTCTGCAAAACTCGATCAAGGTTGCTTAAGCAATCATCAAAACAAGTTCCATATATGGAGAAATCATCCATGAAAACCTCAACAATATTTTCACAAAAGTCAAAAAATATAGCAGTCATACATCTTTGAAAGGTAGCAGGTGCATTGCATAAACCAAAAGGCATACGTCTATAAGCAAAGGTACCGAAAGGGCAAGTGAAAGTTGTCTTTTCTTGATCATCTTTTGACACATGTATTTGAGAGAAACCAGAATAACCATCTAGAAAGCAAAAATGTGTACGTTTGGATAATCTTTCTAGCATTTGATCAATAAAAGGTAAAGGGTAATGATCCTTTTTAGTAGCTTTATTTAATTTGCGGAAAAAATTACCATTTTATAACCTGTAACAATTCTTTGTGGGATCAATTCATCTTTATCATTAGGAACAACAGTAATACCTCCCTTCTTAGGGACATAATGGACAGGGCTTACCCACTGACTATCAGCAACGGGATAAATTATACCTGCCTCCAGAATCTTTAGTATTTCTTTTCTTACCACTTCTTTCATCTTAGGATTTAACCTTCGTTGGTGATCAACAACCGGTTTCGCATCTTTCTCCAATTTTATTTTGTGCTGTCATAGAGTGGGACTAATGCCCTTAAGATCATCAAGAGTATATCCAATAGCAGCACAGTGCTTCTTCAGAGTTTTCAATAGTTTCTTTTCTTCATGCTCTGAAAGGTTAGCACTAATAATAATAGGATATATCTTATTTTCATCAAGATAAGCATATTTAAGAGTATCAAGTAATGGTTTAAGCTCAAACACGGGATCACCCTTCGGTGGAGGAGGATCCCCTAGAATTTCAACAGGCAAGTTGTGTTTCAAAATAGGTCCCTGTTTAAAGAATACTTCATCCATTTCCCTTCTTTCATTCATAAACATATCATTTTCATGGTCGAGCAAATATTGTTCTAAAGGATCATTAGGAGGCATGGCAATAGAAGCAAGACCAATAATTTCATCTTTGCTAGGCAATTCTTTATCATGGGGTTGTCTACGAAATTTAGCAAAATTAAACTCATGAGACATATCCCCCAAACCAATAGTAACAACATCCTTTTTGCAATCTATCCTAGCATTAATAGTATTCAAGAAGGATCTACCAAATATAATGGGACAAAAGTTATCTTGTGGGGAACCAATAACAAGAAAATAAGCAGGATATTTAACTTTCCCACACAAGACTTCAACATCTCTAACAATCCCAACTGGTGAAATAGTGTCTCTATTAGCAAACTTAATTGTAACATCAATTTCCTCTATCTCAGCAGGTGCAATATCATGCATAATTTCTTTGTATAAGGAATGGGGTATTGCACTTGCACTACCACCCATATCACATAAGCCATGATAGCAATGATCTCCTATTTTAACAGCAATAACAGGCATGCCTACAACAGGTCTATGTTTATTTTTAGTATCGGGTCTAGCAATTCTAGCAGCTTCATCACAGATGTAAATAACATGCCCATCAATATTACCGGCCAAGAGATCTTTAACCATAGTAATACTAGGTTCAACTTTAAATTGCTCAGGGGGTGTAGGTGTTCTAGTATTACTCTTACGAACCACAGTTGAAGCTTTAGCATGATCCTTTATTCTAACAGGGAAATGTGGTTTCTCAATATAAGCAGTAGGAACAACAAGATCAACATTATAAGTGATAGTCTTTTCTTCAACTTTAATAGGTGTAGCTACTTTTACTTCAATGGGAGGATTATATTTAAACCACTTCTCCTTAGGGAGATCAACATGAGTAGCAAAGGATTCACAGAAAGAAGCTACTATCTCAGAGTCAAGTCCATATTTAGTGCTAAATTCACGAAAGGCTTCGGTATCCATAAAAGATTTAACACAATCAAACTTCAGGGTTATACCTGACTCCTTACCTTCGTCGAGATCCCAATCTTCATAGTTGCGTTTAATTCTTTCCAATAAATCCCATTTGAATTCAATAGTCTTCATCATAAAAGATCCAGTACAAGAAGTATCGGGCATGGAGCGATTATTGAGAGAAAGCCGAGCATAATTTTTTTGAATAATAATTTCTCTTGAGAGCTCATGATTGGGGCATGAATATAGCATTGACTTAAGCCTCCCCCAAGATTTAGTGATGCTTTCTCCTTCGCGAGGCGAAAAATTATATATATAATTACGATCACGATGAACAAGATACATAGGATAATTTTTTGATGAAATTCCAATTTCAATCGGTTGTAGCTCCATGATCCCATGTCATAACATAGCCTAAACCATGTCAATGCCTTTCCCTTAAAAGATAAAGGGAATAACTTCTTCTTGATAACATCCTCGGGCATACCTGCAAGCTTAAATAATCCACAAACTTCATCCACATAGATTAGGTGCAAACTGGGATGTAATGTTCAATCACATGTGAAAGGATTAGCTAGCAGTTTCTCTATCATATCCAAGGGAATTTCAAACTAAACATTTTCAGTAGGTTCAGTAGGTTGAGGAGAAACTCTTTGTTCTACTGGTCGCGGTGAAGATACCCCGAACAAGCCCCTCAAAGGATTATGCTCCATAGTAACATGTAACAGTAAATTTCAGCACACTATATAAAATTTTCCTTACCAAATTCCACCTACCAAAGGCGCTTCACTCCCCGGCAATGGCGCCAGAAAAGAGTCTTGATGACCCACAAGTATAGGGGATCTATCGTAGTCCTTTCGATAAGTAAGAGTGTTGAACCCAACGAGGAGCAGAAGGAAATGATAAGCAGTTTTCAGTAAGGTATTCTCTGCAAGCACTGAAATTATCGGTAACATATAGTTTTGTGATAAGGTAATTTGTAACGGGTAACAAGTAACAAAAGTAAATAAGGTGCAACAAGATGTCCCAATCCTTTTTGTAGCAAAGGACAAGCCTGGACAAACTCTTATATAAAGGAAAACGCTCCCGAGGACACATGGGAATTATCGTCAAGCTAGTTTTCATCACGTTCATATGATTCACGTTCGGTACTTTGATAATTTGATATGTGGGTGGACCAGTGCTTGGGTACTGCCCTTCCTTGGACAAGCATCCCACTTATTATTAACCCCTCTTGCGAGCATCCGCAACTACAGAAGAAGTATTAAGGTAAACCTAACCGTAGCATGAAACATATGGATCCAAATCAGCTCCTTACGAAGCAACTCATAAACTAGGGTTTAAGCTTCTATCACTCTAGCAACCCATCATCTACTTATTACTTACCAATGCCTTCCCCTAGGCCCAAATAATGGTGAAGTGTCATGTAGTCGATGTTCACATGACACCACTAGAGGAGAGAGAACATACATCTCATCAAAATATCGAACGAATACCAAATTCACATGACTAATTATAGCAAGACTTCTCCCATGTCCTCAGGAACAAACGTAACTACTCACAAATAATATTCATGTTCATAATCAGAGGGGTATTAATATGCATAAAGGATCTGAACATATGATCTTCCACCGAATAAACCAACTAGCATCAACTACAAGGAGTAATCAACACTACTAGTAACCCACAGGTACTAATCTGAGGTTTTGAGACAAAGATTGGATACAAGAGATGAACTAGGGTTTGAGTGGAGATGGTGCTGGTGAAGATGTTGATGGAGATTGACCCCCTCCCGATGAGAGGATCGTTGGTGATGATGATGGTGATGATTTCCCCCTCCCGGAGGGATGTTTCCCCGGTAGAACAGCTCCGCCGGAGCCCTAGATTGGTTCCGCCAAGGTTCCGCCTCCTGGCGGCGAAGTTTCGTCCCGTGAGCTTGCTTATGATTTTTCCCAGATGAAAGACCTCATATAGCAGAAGATGGGCACCGAAGGCCTGCCAGGGGGCTCATGAGGCAGGGGCGCGCCCCCACCCTCGTGGATGGTGGTGGCCCCCTTCTGGTGCTTCCTTCACCCAATATTTTTTATATATTCTGAAAATTACTCCCGTGGAGTATCAGGACTTTTGGAGTTGTGCAGAATAAGTCTCCAATCTTTGCTCCTTTTCCAGCCCAGAATTCCAGCTACTGGCATTCTCCCTTTTCATGTAAACCTTGTAAAATAAGAGATAATAGGCATAAGTATTGTGACATAATGTGTAATAACAGCCCATAATGCAATAAATATCGATATAAAAGCATGATGCAAAATGGACGTGTCACTTGTCGTCGTGCCTTCTGCTTCACTGGTCGCGTGTTGGGGCACACCATCCAGTGGTTCTCGATTACTCCACGTGGAACCCCGACCAGATCGGCCGCCTTCCTTGCAAACACATCCTTGTTCATGCGTAGGAAACTGACCAGCGGCTCCTCTTGGTCCGGGGGGAGGCCAGTGCCTATGGTGAGGGTGGATCCTGATGCCCCATCCTCGTTGATTGGCACCTGCTTCATCTCGGCCCGGTCTTGAGAGAACAACTGCTTCTTCTTTGCTGGTGCAGCCCCCGGGGCCTTTGTGGATCCCTCCTCACTTGGCCGCGCGACCATCATCGCTTTGAAGGCATGTTTGAGGGCCGAGTTCACATCCTTGGTGTCCCCCGCCACGGTGAGGACGCCACCACTTCCTCGCATCTTCATGAGATTGTAGCCAGGGTGAGTTGCAACCATGAACTTGTCCAAGGTGGAGTACCCGAGGATGGTGTTGTACGGCAGGCTGATGTGGGTGATGTCGAAGTCGATGAGCTTGGTGCGGTAATTGTTGCGGGTGCCGAAGGTGACAGGGAGGCAGATCTGCCCTCGGGGACAGGTGGATGATAACCCACAAGTATAGGGGATCGCAACAGTTTTCGAGGGTAGAGTATTCAACCCAAATTTATTGATTCGACACAAGGGGAGCCAAAGAATATTCTCAAGTATTAGCAGCTGAGTTGTCAATTCAACCACACCTGGAAACTTAATATCTGTAGCAAAGTATTTAGTAGCAAAGTAATATGATAGTAGTGGTAACGGTGGCAAAAGGTAATGATAGCAAAAGTAATGTTTTTAGTATTTTGTAGTGATGATAGCAATAGCAACGGAAAAGTAAATAAGCGAAGAACAATATATGGAAAGCTCGTAGGCAATGGATCGGTGATGGAGAATTATGCCGGATGCGGTTCATCATGTAACAGTTATAACCTAGGGTGACACAGAACTAGCTTCAGTTCATCAATGTAATGTAGGCATGTATTCCGAATATAGTCATACGTGCTTATGGAAAAGAACTTGCATGACATCTTTTGTCCTACCCTCCCGTGGCAGCGGGGTCCTAATGGAAACTAAGGGATATTAAGGCCTCCTTTTAATAGAGTACCAGAACAAAGCATTAGCACACAGTGAATACATGAACTCCTCAAACTATGGTCATCACCGGTAAGTATCCCGATTATTGTCACTTCGGGGTTAACGGACCATAACACATAATAGGTGACTATAGACTTGTAAGATAGGATCAAGAACTCTCATATATTGATGAAAACATAATAGGTTCAGATCTGAAATCATGGCACTCGGGACCTAGTGACAAGCATTAAGCATAGCAAAGTCATAGAACATCAATCTCAGAACATAGTGGATACTAGGGATCAAACCCTAACAAAACTAGCTCGAGTACATGATAAATCTCATCCAACCCATCACCGTCCAGCAAGCCTACGATGGAATTACTCATGCATGGCGGTGAGCATCATGAAATTGGTGATGGAGGATGGTTGATGATGACGATGGCGACGGATTCCCCTCTCCGGAGCCCCGAACGGACTCGTGATCAGCCCTCCCGAGAGGTTTTATGGCTTGGCGCCGGCTCCATATCGTAAAACGCGATGATTTCTTCTCTCTGATTTTTTTCTCCCCGAAACCAAATATATATAGTTGGAGTTGAGGTCGGAGGAGCTCCAGGGGGGCCACGAGGTAGGGGGGCACGCCCTGGGGGGGGGGGGGGGGGGGGGGGGGGGGGGGGGGGGGGGGGGGGGGGCAGGCGCGCCCCCACCCTCGTGGATAGGTGGTGGGCCCCCTGGTCTTCATCTTTTGCAAGGATTTTTTATTATTTCCGAAAAGTTGTTCCGTGAAGTTTCAGGTCATTCCGAGAAATTTTGTTTCTGCACATAAATAACACCATGGTAATTCTGCTGAAAACAACGTCAGTCCGGGTTAGTTCCATTCAAATCATGCAAGTTAGAGTCCAAAACAAGGGCAAAAGTGTTAGGAAAAGTAGATACGATGGAGAAGTATCAGTGGTGCCATCGATGACTCCAGAGAAAGGCTTGGCGGGGTGGAGTCGGCCGTGGGGCATGTAAAGCAGGCCAAACGCTTCCATGGAGAGAACATTGAGGCCGGTGCTGCCGTCAATGAGGGTCCTGGTGACAGCCACGTTGCATATGGTGGGGGAGCAGAGCATCAGGAGCGCGCCGGCGCCGGCTATGGTTGCGGGGTGGTCCCTTGAGTTGAAGGTGACGTAAGGCGGGCATAAAAGCTCTGAGACCCACGACGCCCCCGGATGCATCCGTTGGTCCGATCGGCGTAGTGATGCTCGCCATGATAGCCGAAAGACGCGATGGAGTGCGGCGAGCAGAGAGGCGGATCTTTGACGCACCCCCTACCTGGCGCGCCAAATGTCGGATTCCGGGCTCCGCAGACCCTGGATAGATTCGAATTCTAGGGTGCGCGTGAAGGACTCAACCTCCTCAGTCTGCCTACTCGTCGATCCCACATCTATCTCAATGAACAGGAAGGAAACGAGACAAGGCAGTTTACCCAGGTTCGGGCCACCTTGCGTTGTAAAACCCTACTCCTGCTTTGTGGTGGATTCGCCTCGAGGTGGGCTGAGGATGAACTAGTAAAGTGGGAGAACAACCTCAGGAGGTGTGTTCTTGAGCTGGTGAGGAAGAGGATGATCTGAATGATCCGTCTCTCTGTTTGGTGGTGGCTAGGCTATATTTATAGTGGCCCTAGTCCTCTAATCGCAAAATGTAGGTGGGAAGGGATCCCACAACGGCCAAATTCGAAGGGAGACAACTAGTACATCTTATCCTGATGAAAGCTGGTCTTCGCCTGGAAAGCTTCTGGTCGTGACTTTGTGGTGGCCTCGGTGATGACCTCCGTCCTACCATCCTGGCGGTCTTGGTCTTGTTGCATGAGAATGGAAACCTTTGGCTGATATCTCGGGACTCCGCGCCTGCACTTGCCTCCTTAGCACCAAAGAGGAAACTGTTGTACTGCGCCCGCTGGCACCCGCCTGGCCTTGGTCATCATGGCTTGCGTCATCCTAACCTCATGAGGTGGGGGCTTGCATAGAGATCTCCGCTCCTTAGGAGCGAGCCTGAGGAGGCCACTCCTTCTGGAGGGCTTGGTGTTGTCCGCCTCGTGAGGCTTGGCCCCTCGCGAGGGTCTTGAGTTGTTGATGATGAAGGTGGGCCATACCAGGCTGTTGATGGAGCCACGCCGTGGGCCGCAGGCAAGCAAGTCTGGGTACCCCCGTTCCGAGAACGTCGACAATTTGTCGTTGTTGGTCTTACCGACAATCCTGTCAAATTTCGGGTTCCGCTGAACCTTGAGAGGTTCGAACCCTAGGGTGTGTGTGAAGAACTCAACCTCCCCAGTCTGCCTACTCGCCAATCTCACAGCCTAGCTCGACGAACTCGAAGGAAAAGGGGACACGGCAGTTCACCCAGGTTCGCGACACCTTGCGGTGTAAAAGCCTACTCCTGCTTTGTGGTGGATTGGCCTTGAGGGGCTGAGGATGAACTAGTATAGTGAGAGAACAACCTCAGGAGAAGGAGTGTTCTTGGCCTCAAGTGAGCTGGTGAGCTGATCAGGGTGGAATGGATCCGATCTATGGTGGTGGCTAGGTCCTACTTTTAGTGGCCTTGGTCCTCTTCCCAAATGAAGGCGGGAAGGGATCCCACAACGACCAAATTCGAAGGGGGACAACTAGTACATGTTGTCCTGACAAAAGTAGTCTTCGCCTGCAAAAGCCTCTCGTCGTGACGTCGTGGTGGGCTCGACAATGACCTCCATCCTGCCGTCCTGGCGGTCTTGGTCTTGTTGCATGGGAATGGAAACCTTTGGTTAACTCCTCGGGACTTTGCGTCTGCGCTTGCCTGCTTTGCACCAAAGAGGAAACCGGTACATTGCGCCTGCTGGAGCCTGCCTGGCCTTGGTTGTCATGGCTCATGTCATCCGAACCTCGTGAGGTGAGGCTTGCATAGAAATCTCCGCTCCTGGGGAGCCAGCCTGAGGTGGCTGCTCCTCGTGGAGGTCTTGGTGTCGTCCGCCTCGCGAGGCTTGGCCCCTCGCGAGGGTCTTGAGTTGTTGATGCCGAAGCTGGGACGTACCAGGCCGTCGGTGAGCCACGCTGTGGGCCACAGGCAGGCAAGTCTGGGTACCCCCATTCCCAAAATGCCGATAGTAGCCCCGGGGCCCAAGGCGTGCTCGAACTTGGCTTCGAGGCGAAGCCAAAGGGCAAGTGCGAAGGGCCGCGGGCACTAACCACCTGCGTCATTGGTCGATGCGTGGAGATTGATGGGACGCGGGCCTTCGCTTCCCCATGCTACCTCAGCAACCGTTTGACTTGACGAGTCCCTGCTGCATGCAAAGAAAAACCATCATTGTGTGGGATCGTGGAGGCCAGCGGTTAGCCTCCCTTCGGCTATAAATGAGGGGAGGGGCGGAACCCCTCTTGCTCATCTCCGTCTTCTCTCCCCCACTCCTTATTCTTCCTCTTTGTCTAGCCGTCTTGCCATAGCTCCCATGGCTCCAATCAGGAGGTTCTCCATGGCGAAAAAGGGAAAGGCCCCTCGGGAGGAGCCTGAGCCGCTTCCGCCAAAGAAGAGATTCAGCCGTTCTTGCGACGCCGGCGCAGGACAGGAGGTGACGCGACCTTGGTATGAGCGACCTCCGCCTGGCTTCCCGCTTCCCCTATACGCCCGCGCGTAGGGCGACAACACCCAGTGCCGCGCGGTTCGGGGTCGCCGTCGACAGGCCGAAGTCGTGCGGACAGCTGGCCCGCGATCTCACGCCGAGGGAAGCTCGCGCGAGTTCGTGGTGTGGGCGGCAATGCCTCCATGCACGTGGATCCGGTTCCTGAGGTTCTTCGCCGAGGAGATGCCGCTGAGGGGGGCTCTCAAGCTGGGCTGCAGCATGCCGGGTGTTGTAGCCTGGCCACGGGAGCGGAGGTCGAGGTCGTCCCCTCGGGCGTCATTTTCATGACCAGCGGATGGGGCGAGGTTGCCCGTTCATGTCGCCCAGAAGGGGCCCTCACCATCCACTTTGAGTATGATGGCGCCTCCATATTGTTCTTCAAGGTCTTTGACGAGGAGGGCCGATGGCTGGAGTGCTGCCCTAAGGGAAGCATCCCACATGGCACGGCCGCGGGCGTCGAGCCCGCCTCCGGCCTCGCCGATAGCTCCTCCAGCAGCAGCGATGACTCCTTGGAATGGAGCGACTCTCTCGACCCCAGCGATTCTCCGGAGTCCAGCGATGATAGCTACGTGCCGCCGAGCTCTCGTTGTGCCAGGAGCACGGTAGCATCGTCCGCTCGGTGTCGCCGGTGATACACAACGACCGAGTCCTTCGAAGTTTTCTTCTTTTTTTCCCTGCGCAGAATGCGACAAGCCTTGTGGCGGTATGTAAAAAACTGTGAAGCTTTTGTTTTAATGCTATCCTCCTTAGCATTGTGTTGAAGTTGCGTATCCCACTCCGGCACGGTACCCCCTTTTCGTTCTCGTGGCAGCTTATGCTCTACACTGACAGGACCCAGTCCCCATGTAGGCTTCATCCGTCACTGCTATGCCAGGTCACGATGCCGTGGTCAAGGCCAGGAGGTGAGCGGCCTGAGGTCCGATGAGAGCTCCTGACACACGATGCTCAAGACATCCCCTTTGGTATGCAAACATCTCCCCAAAGGCCGAAAAGGAAAGGGACATTGCCTGAGTGAGGTTATGAGGGTCGAGGGACTGGGTCGTGAGGTTGAGGCTGATGTGTACGGGTGACTTATCTTAGTTTGCCTGTGGCGATTCCCTTGCACATCGTCTGGTCGCGCCTTAGAGGTGATGCTTCTAGGTAGGGCTCACGCCGGCCTCCCCCTTTTCCTCGCTCATCTAGGTGCTCTACGTCCTCGGGTCCCGGCCCTCGAGCGTGGCTCAGCCGCCGTTGGTATGCCAGGCCACGATGCCATGGTCGGTGAGGGATGGAGAGCCAGTAGGGACTCCTAAGACGCGGTGCTCAGGAGCCCCCCCTTTAACGTTCAAGCGAATTGCGTGAAAAAGGGGCACCCGACAGGGCCCGTCCATAGTTAAGCTCCGGGTGTTCCTGTGAGTTACTCCAAGGAGAAGAACACGACGCATGACCACACTTGCTATCTGGCCACTGATCATTCCGCAAGAAGATGAAGGCACTAACGACCTAGTGAGGTGGTGTGCATGGGGTAGGCCACGAGCCACAGCTCGATCACTCAAATTTATCAATGTTGTAGGGACGGACCCAAGAACAAGCTCCATGCCAGTACGTGTAGCCCCCATTGCGGGATGAGCAAGAGGTGGGTCAGCAGCGCGGGGAGGCCGCGGCGGGAAAAAAGGGGCCAGGCAAGCAGGTGATAATCATAAAGCAGCTCATGGAAGAAGGTAAAGCCAGTTCTGATAAATGCTGGAAGGATACATGCCGCAGGGACGGACCCACGTGGCTTGGAGATAATGCAACCCGAGGGGCGCCCCCAACTGAACGAACTAAGGATGTCACCTGGCACCGTTGCTGAAGAGATGTTGGAGTAGTTGAAGATGCATGTTGCAGAAGTCGCTCCTCATGAGCCGCCCAGGCCCTGAACCTCGGGAGGCTCTGGAGGCCTAGGGGGCTCGCAAGGATCCATCGCCAGCTCCGCCAGGATCGCCTAGTGCCTGGCCTCACGAGCTACCATGACACTCTGCATGTGGCGTTGATGCACGACAGCCCTGCCCAGCAAGCCGAAAGGCATGCGAACATAGCTGTGAGGGGGGCCCTCGCATCGGCCAACGCGCGACAGCTAGAAAAGCTCTTGAGAAGCGGCCTTGTTGAGCCCCGGGATGTTGACGCAGATGCGCAGCTCACTGTCCTCGCCGGGGCAGGGAGCTACGCCAGGTGGTGGGCGACGGTCGCCCCGCATAGCTCTTGCCTCCTGAAGCTCCTCGATTGCTTTGGTGATGAACTCTTGAGCGCCTGGCGCCTTGCGCCCTGCACTTTCTTCACGAGAGTGCACATTGAAGCACGCCTCCACATGGTGCCCGAGCGCCTCCCTCGTGACGTTGGCCAGGTTAGAAGCCCTCCATGGGAGAGCCCCCGAGCCTAGCCTGAGGAGGGCACCGGGCGTGCCTTCCTATGCGAGAGGGTAAGGTGCCCCGTTAGTGGGCGCAGAGCTTGTGGCGGCACCTCTGGACGCCCCACTCTCCTGAGGTCCTTGGCCGAGCAGCTTCTTCTTCTTCTTGGAGACCACCTCGGGAGGGTAGGCAGCGCCCTCGTTGTCTGGGTCCTCGACAGCCATGGCCTGGTAGGCGCGCTTGAGAGACCACACCACGTCCTTCTCCTCGTAGGTGATCGTGATGATGTCGCGGCTCCCTGGGATCTTGAGGATGTTGTATCCATGGTGGGTGACTGCCATGAACTTGGCCAGGGCCGGGTAACCGAGGATGGCATTGTACGGAAGGCGAATGTGAGTGACGTCAAAGTCAATGAGCTCAGTGCGGTAGTTGTCGCGGATGCCGAAGGTGACAGGGAGGTGGATCTGCCCTATCGGGGTGGTGGAGCTATCAGTCACTCTTGAGAAAGGCTTGGATGGCTGCAGCTGATTGTAGGGCACCTGGAGGTGGTCGAACGTCTCGATGGAGAGGATATTGAGCCCCGCACCGCCATCAATGAGTGTCTTGGTGACGAGCATGTTGTTGATGGTAGGCAAGTAGAGCATTGGGAGAGCATCGACAATTGCCACACACTTGAGATGGTCTGAAGAGCTGAAAGTGATGGTGCACTTGGACCACCTGAGCAGACGTGTTGCTTCGAGCTTGGGGAGGGATGCGTTCACCTCACACGCAAACTGCTTGAGGATGCGATGTGAGGCTGGGGCCTGAGCGCTACCTAGGATGCAAGCGATGGCACGAGGCTCCGGGAAGCCCCCAGCCCTCTCGTCCTGGTGATGGTCATCGTTCCTCCTTGGAGGTGGCGGTAGTGGGGGAAGGCCAACATTGCCCTGAGGGCGGTCCTCGCGAGGCTGGTCTCTCCAGGCATCCTTGCGAGGCTGGCCCGACCAACGGTCTGTTGGGGAATGTAGTATTTAAAAAAAATTGCCTACGCACATGCAAGATCCATCTAGGTGATGGATAGAAACGAGAGGGGAGAGTGTGTCCATGTACCCTTGTAGACCGAAAGTGGAAGCGTTTAGTAACCCGGTTGATGTAGTCGAACGTCTTCGCGATCCAACCGATCCAAGTACCGAATGCACGGCACCTCCGCGATCTGCACACGTTCAGCTCGGTGACGTCCCTTGTACTCTTGATCTAAGTTGAGGCTGAGGGAGAGTTTCATCAGCACGACGGCGTGATGACGGTGATGATGAAGTTATCGGCGCAAGGCTTCGCCTAAGCACTAGAACGATATGATCGAGGTGGAAATCTGTGGAGGGGGGCACCGCACACGGCTAAATATCAACTTGTGTGTCTTTGGGGTGCCCCTCCCCCGTATATAAAGGAGTGGAGGAGGGGGAGGGCCGGCCCCTCTATGGCGCACCCAAGGGGAGTCCTACTCCCACTGGGAGTAGGATCCCCCCTTCCCTAGTTGGATTAGGAGAGGAAGGAAAGGGGGGCCGACCCCCCACCCAATTCGGATTGGGCTTGGGGGGCTCCCCCTCCGAGGCTCCCTTCTCCTCTCTCCCACTATGGCCCAATAAGGCCCAAATACTTCCCGGGGGGTTCCGCTAACCTCCCGATACTCCGATATATTCCCGAACTCACCCAGAACCATTCCGATGTCCAAACATAGGCTTCCATTATATCGATCTTTATGTCTCAGCCATTTCAAGACTCCTCGTCATGCCCGTGATCAAATCCGGGACCCCAAACAACCTTCGGTACATCAAAACACATAAACTCATAATACCGATCGTCACCGAACGTTAAGCGTGTGGACCCTACGGGTTCGAGAACTATGTAGACAAGACCGAGACTCATCTCCGGTCAATAACCAATAGCGGAACCTGGATGCTCATATTGGTTCCTACATATTCTACGAAGATCTTTATCGGTGGACCCGCATAACAACATACGCTATTCCCTTTGTCATCGGTATATTACTTGCTCGAGATTCGTTCGTTGGTATCTCAATACCTAGTTCAATCTCGTTAGCGGCAAGTCTCTTTACTCGTTCCTTAATGCAACATCCCATAACTAACTCATTAGTCACATTGCTTGTAAGGCTTATAGTGATGTGCGTTACCGAGAGGGCCCAGAGATACCTCTCCAATACACGGAGTAACAAATCCTAATATCGATCTATGCCAACTCAACAAACACCATCGGAGACACCTGTAGAGCATCTTTATAATCACCCAGTTACGTTGTGATGTTTGATAGCACACTAAGTGTTCCTCCGGTATTGGGGAGTTGCATAATCTCATAGTCATAGGAACATATATAAGTTATGGAGAAAGCAATAGCAATAAACTAAACGATCAAAGTGCTAAGCTAACGGTTGGGTCAAGTCAATCACATCATTCTCAAATGATGTGATCCCGTTCATCAAATGACAACTCTTTGTCCATGGCTAGGAAACTTAACCATCTTTGTTCAACGAGCTAGTCAAGTAGAGGCATACTAGTGACACTCTGTTTGTCTATGTATTCAAACATGTACTAAGTTTTCGGTTAATACAATTCTAGCATGAATAATAAACATTTATCATGATATAAGGAAATATAAATAACAACTTTATTATTGCCTCTAGGGCATATTTCCTTCAGTCTCCCACTTGCACTAGAGTCAATAATCTAGTTCACATCGTCATGTGATTTAACACTAATAGTTTACATCTTCATGTGGTTAGTTCACATCTCCATGTGACTAATACCCAAAAGGTTTACTAGAGTCAATAATCTAGTTCACATCGCTATGTGATTAACACCCAAAGAGTGATCATGTTTTGCTTGTGAGAGAAGTTCAGTCTACGGGTCTGCAACATTCAGATCCATATGTATTTTGCAAATTTATATATCTACAATACTCTGCACAGAGCTACTCTTTGCTCCCACTTTCAATATGTATCTAGATCAAGACTTAGAGTCACCTAGATCGGTGTCAAAAGCTTGCATCGACATAACTCTTTACGACGAACTCTTTTATCACCTCCATAACCGAGAAATATTTCCTTAGTCCTCTAAGGATAATTTTGACCGTTGTCAAGTGATCTACTCCTAGATCACTATTGTACTCCCTTGCCAAAATCATGCTAAGGTATACAATAGGTCTGGTACATAGCATAGCATACTTTATAGAACCTATGACTGAGGCATAGGGAATGACTTTTAATTCTCTTTCTATTTTCTACCGTGGTCGAGTTTTGAGTCTTTACTCAACTTCACACCTTGCAACACAGGCAAGAACTCCTTCTTTGAGTGTTCCATTTTGAACTACTTCAAAATCCTGTCAAGGTATGTAATCATTGAAAATATATCAAGCGTCTTGATCTATCTCTATAGATCTTGATGTTCAATATGTAAGTATCTTCACCGAGGTTTTTCTTTGAAAAACTCCTTTCAAACACTCCTTTATGCTTTCCAGAAAATTCTACATTATTTCCGATCAACAATATGTCATTCACATATACTTATCAGAAATGTTGTAGTGCTCCCACTCACTTTCTTGTAAATACAGGCTTCACCGCAAGTCTGTATAAAACCATATGCTTTGATAACTTTATCAAAGCATATATTCCAACTCCAAGATGCTTGCACCAGTCCATAGATGGATCGCTGGAGCTTGCATACTTTGTTAGCACCTTTAGGATTGACAAAAACTTTCTTGTTGCATCATATACAACTCTTCTTTAAGAAATCCATCAGGGAATGCAGTTTTGACATCCATTTGCTAGATTTCATAAACTGTGGCAATTGCTAACATGATTCGGACAGACTTAAGCATCGCTACGAGTGAGAAAATTTCATCGTAGTCAACAACTTGAACTTGTCGAAAACCTTTTGCGACAATTCGAGCTTTGTATATAGTAACACTACTATCAGCGTCCGTCTTCCTCTTGAAAATCCATTTATTCTTAATGGCTCACCGATCATCGGGCAAGTGAATCGAAGTCCATACTTTGTTATAATACATGGATCCCATCTCAGATTTCATGGCTTCAAGCCATTTCACGGGATCTGGGCTCATCATCGCTTCCTCATAGTTCATAGGTTTGTCATGGTCAAGTAACATGACCTCCAGAACAGGATTACCATACCACTCTGGTGCGGAACGTATTCTAGTTGACCTACGAGGTTCGGTAGTAACTTGATCTGAAGTTTCATGATCATCATCATTAACTTCCTCACTAATTGGTGTAGGAATCACTAGAACTGATTTCTGTGATGAACTAATTTCCAATTCGGGAGAAGGTACAATTACCTCATCAAGTTCTACATTCCTCCCATTCACTTCTTTCGAGAGAAACCTCTTCTCTAGAAAGTATCCATTCTTAGCAACGAATATCTTGCCTTCGGATCTGTGATAGAAGGTGTTCCCAATAGTTTCCTTTGGGTATCCTATGAAGACGCATTTCTCCGATTTGGGTTCGAGCTTATCAGGTTCAAACTTTTTCACATAAACATCATAGCCCCAAACTTTAAGAAACGACAGCTTAGGTTTCTTGCTAAACCACAATTTATATGGTGTTATCTCAATGGATTTAGATGGTGCCCTATTTAACGTGAATGCAGCTGTCTCTAATGCATAACCCCAAAAGGATAGTGATAAATTAATAAGAGACATCATAGATCGCACCATACCTAATAAAGTACGGTTATGACATTCGGACACACCATTACGCTGTGGTGTTCTAGGTGGCGTGAGTTGCAAAACTATTCCGCATTTTTTCAAATGAAGACCAAACTTGTAACTCAAATATTCTCCTCCACGATCAGTTCGTAGAAACTTTATTTTCTTGTTATGGTTTTCCACTTCACTCTGAAATTCTTTGAACTTTTCAAATGTTTCAGACTTATGTTTCATCAAGTAGATATACCCATATCTGCTGAAATCATTTGTGAAGGTCAGAAAATAACGATACCCACCACGAGCCTCAACACTCATTAGAATGCATACATCAGTATGTATTATTTCCAATAAGTCAGTTGCTTGCTCCATTGTTCCGGAGAACGGTGTTTTAGTCATCTTGCCCGCGAGGCATGGTTCACAAGCATCAAATGATTCATAATCAAGTGATTCCAAAAGCCCATCAACATGGAGTTTCTTCATGCGCTTTACACCAATATGACCTAAACGGCACTGCCATATATAAGTTGCACTATCATTATTAACTTTGCATCTTTTGGCTTCAATATTATGAATATGTGTATCACCATGATCAAGATTCAATAAACCATTCACCTTGGGTGTATAACATCAGAAGGTTTTATTCATGTAAATAGAATAACAATTATCCCTTGACTTAAATAAATAACCGTATTGCAATAAACATAATCCAATCATATTATGATCAACACAAACACCAAATAGCATTTATTTTAGGTTCAACACTAATCCCGAAGGTAAAGGGAGTGTGCGATGGTGATCTTATCAACCTTGGAATCACTTCCAACTCATATCATCACCTCGTCCTTAACTAGTCTCCGTTTATTTTGCAACTCCCGTTTCGAGTTACTACTCTTAGCAACTGAACCAGTATCAAATACTGAGGGGTTGCTATAAACACTACTAAATTACACATCAACAACATGTATATCAAATATACTTTTGTTCACTTTGCCATCCTTCTTATCCACCAAGTATCTAGGGCAGTTCCACTTCCAGTGACCATTTCCTTTGCAGTAGAAGCACTCAGTTCCAGGCTTGGGTCTAGCTTTGAGCTTCTTCATGGGAGAAGCAACTTGCTTGCTATTCTTCTTTGAAGTTCCTCTTTCTTTCCTGAGGGAGTCCTGGATTGGGGGGTCTCCGGACAGCCAGACTATATCCTTTGGCCGGACTGTTGGACTATGAAGATACAAGATTGAAGACTTCGTCCCGTGTCCGGATGGGACTCTACTTGGCGTGGAAGGCAAACTAGGCAATACGAATATGTATATCTCCTCCTTTGTAACCGACGTTGTGTAACCCTAGCCCCCTCCGGTGTCTATATAAACCGGAGGGTTTTAGTCCTTAGGACAACATACAATCATACCATAGGCTAGCTTCTAGGGTTTAGCCTCTTTGATCTTGTGGTAGATCAACTCTTGTAATACTCATATCATCAAGAACAATCAAGCAGGACATAGGGTATTACCTCCATCAAGAGGGCCCGAACCTGGGTGAACATCGTGTCCCCTGCCTCCTGTTACCATCCGCCTTAGAGCATAGTTTGGGACCCCCGACCCGAGATCCGCCGGTTTTGACACCGACATTGGTGCTTTCATTGAGAGTTCCACTATGTCGTCACCATAAGGATTGATGGCTCCTTCGATCATCGCTAGCGATGCGGTCCAGGGTGAGGCTTTCCTCCCCGGACAGATCATCATATTCGGTGGCTTTGCACTGGGCCAATTCGCTTGGCCATCTGGAGCAGATCGAGAGCTACGCCCCTGGCCATCAGGTCATATTTAGAAACTTGAACTACACGGCCTACATCCGCGGAGGCTTGATCTTCGACGGATTCGAGACCATGTCGGACGCGCCGCACAGTCGCGACGAGCATGGCGTAACTCTACCGCCGGACAATGTTTGGGAGATCGCATCCGCAACTACTCCGTCCATCAATCCAGAGCAAAAGTCGCGCCATCCGAGAGCGGAGGGATGGACCCCGCCATGGAGGCCGCACTCTCAGTGGCGATAGAGCCGGATACTGACTTCACCCCTTACGAGAGCCGTGTCGCCGAACCACTGGATTCATCTCCGGCCATGGACTCCGAGCCGCTCGCATCTGTGCCCGTCGAGTCCGACTGGGCACCGATCATGGAGTTTACCTTCGCGGATATCTTTCAGCACCCACCTTTCGGAGAGGTGCTAAATTCATTAAGGTCTCTCTCTCTGTCAGGAGAACCTTGGCCGAACTATGTCCGGCTAGAATGGGATGCGGATGACGAAGAAATTTGCTGCCCACCCACCACCCACTTAGTAGCCACTGTCGACGACTTAACTGACATGCTCAACTTCGACTCCAAAGATTTCGATGGTATGGACGACGAAGATGGAGACGAACAGGATCCACCGCCCTCGGGGCACTGGACCGCCGCCTCATCATATGATATATACATGGTGGACACCCCCAAAGAAGCCAATGACGATGAGACAACGGAGGATGACCCCTCCAAGAAGCAACCCAAGCGCCGACGTCAGTGGCTCCGCTCTAAGTCCCGCCACAACAAGAGCAGTGACACCGACACAGGAGATAATAACACTCTGGATAGCGCCGAAGACAACAACAATCCCCTCAAGCACGGTGTAGAGCTAGAGGACGAACAAGCTAGCCCTCCAGAGCAGGCAGCAGATGGAGAATCGGAGGAGGACAATTACATGCCTCTCTCTGAAGACGAGGCGAGCCTCGGCGATGACGAGTTTATCGTGCCCGAGGACCCCGTCGAGCAAGAGCGCTTCAAGCGCCGGCTTATGGCCACGGCAAATAGCCTGAAGAAAAAACAGCAATAGCTTCAAGCCGATCAAGACTTGCTAGCAGACAGGTGTACCGAAGTCCTTGCGGCCAAGGAGCATGAACTCGAGCGCCCGTCCAAAAGTTACCCAAAACGCAGGTTGCTACCTCACTTCGAGGAGGAAGCATTGAAACCTCATTCACCAGTGTACGATGCGGCTGACCGGCCACTACGCGGCCGAGCCAGAGAGGCGTTTCATCCTAAAGTTCAGACTGCACCCCGTCGCCACTCAGTCAAACATACTAAGGCCCGGGGCAACACAGAGGACCTGCGCAACATCTTGGGCAGTAAGGCAAAAATCGCAAGGTCAATATACGGGACACGGGCACATGCGCCCACAAGGGACAATGATCGTCGCGTCGGATACACCAAGAGTAAATCCGGCCGGGCCGAATACAGCAGACAAGACTCATATGAACTACGTCAGGATATAGCCCGACATAGAGGTGCCGCACACCCCCTATGCTTCACTGATGAAGTTATGAATCATGAATTCCCAGAGGGTTTCAAACCCGTAAATATCGAATCATACGATGGCACAACAGATCCCGCTGTATGGATTGAGGATTTCCTCCTTCACATCCACATGGCTCGCGGTGATGATCTACATGCCATCAAGTACCTCCCACTAAAACTCAAAGGACCAGCTCGGCATTGGCTGAATAGCTTGCCAGCAGATTCCGTCGGCAGTTGGGAGGATCTGGAAGACGCATTTCTTGACAACTTCCAGGGCACTTATGTGCGGCCACCGGATTCTGATGACTTGAGCCACATAACCCAGCAGCCAGGGGAATCGGCCAGACAATTCTGGACATGGTTCCTGACTAAGAAAAATCAAATTGTAGACTGTCCGGATGCAGAGGCCCTAGCGGAATTCAAGCATAACATCCGCGACGAGTGGCTCGCCCGTCACCTTGGCCAGGAGAAGCCAAAATCTATGGCAGCCCTCACGACACTCATGACCTGCTTTTGCGCGGGCGAGGACAGCTGGCTGGCTCGCAGCAACAACACATCGAGGAATTTGGATACCCCGGATACCAAAGATGCTAATGGTAGGCAGCGTCGTAATAGACCAAAGTGCCACAATAATGGCGATAACACCGAAGATATGGCAGTCAATGCCGGATTCAGAGGCTTTAGATCCGGTCAGCGGAAAAAACCATTTAAAAGAAATACTCCGGCTCCGTCCAGTCTGGATCGCATACTGGATCGCTCGTGTCAAATCCACGGCAACCCCGACAAGCCAGCCAATCACACCAATAGAGAATGCTAGGTGTTCAGGCAGGCCGGCAAGTTAAATGCCGAAAACAAGGACAAGGGGCTGCATAGCGATGACGAGGAGGAGCCCCGGCCGCCGAACACAGGAGGACAGAAGGGGTTTCCCCCTCAAGTGAAGACGGTGAACATGGTATATGCAACCCACGTTCCCAAGAGGGAGCGGAAGCGTGCACTAAGGGACGTCTATGCGATGGAGCCCATCGCCCCAAAGTTCAACCCATGGTCCGCTTGTCCGATCACCTTCGATCGCAGGGACCACCCCACTAGCATCTGTCATGGCGGATCCGCTGCACTGGCCCTAGACCCCATCATTGACGGATTTCACCTCACCCAAGTCCTTATGGACGGCGGCAGCAGCCTGAACCTGCTTTATCAAGATATAGTGCGAAAAATGGGTATCGATCCCTCGAGGATCAAACCCAGCAAAACCACCTTTAAAGGCGTCATCCCAGGTGTAGAGGCCCATTGCATAGGCTCAATCACACTGGAAGTGGTCTTTGGATCACCGGATAACTTCCGACGCGAAGATTTAATCTTCGACATCGTCCCGTTTCGCAGTGGCTATCATGCACTGCTCGGACGGACATCATTTGCAAAATTCAATGCAGAGCCGCATTACGCATACCTCAAGCTCAAGATGCCAGGACCTTGTGGGGTCATAACAGTAAATGGAAACACAGAACACTCGCTCCGTACGGAAGAGCACACTGCGACCCTTGCAGCAGAGGCACAAAGCAGCCTGTTCAGGCAGACCACTCATTCGGCATCACAGCCCCCGGACACCTTAGTAGAGAAAGCCAAAAACTGATTGTCATGATAAGGCGAGAGACTGGTCGCTGTTCGAGAGGTCTCAAGTCCTTAAACACCTTTTCCGCTTCGGGCGAGGAGCCGGCCTTGTCCGGCTTAGGCATGTATAGCGCCGCAAATTCGGCCCCCCGAATACCAGGGGCTTCGCCAAAAATTTAAGATCATAGACTTCTATGGCTAAGTGAGAGTGGTAAAGCATTATAGCCCGATTGCCTGGTTCGTTGCGCTGAACACCACCCTTGAAGGACCCAAAATTGGGGTAAAGAGTGTTCAGATTTACCCCGAACACCCCAGTACTAGTTACATGGGGATAGAAGCCGACGACTGGCCAACTCTCAGATTTTATAAACGGCCGCACATAAGGTAATATTTTAAATTAATAAAGTATTACATGGCGCAAAAAAACTCGTTTCATATTACAGGATCACATGGGCATGCTCATTCAAAAATTACATCCATGGCACACTCATCTGCCACTAAGCGGGAACCCTTCAGGAAACTTTCATAGTAATTCTTGGGGCAGCGATGCTCCTTGCCCTCCGGCGGCCCCTCCTTCACCAGCTTCACGGCGTCCAACTTTGCCCAGTGCACCTTCGCCCGGGCAAAAGCCCTGCGTGCACCCTCGATGCAGACGGACCACTTGATGACTTCAAGCCGTGGGCAGGCTTCCACAAGCCACCTCACCAGACCGAAGTAGCTACCGGACAGGGGCTCGCCAGGCCACATCCGAACTATAAGGCCTCTCATGGCCTGTTCGGCCGCCTTGTGAAGTTCGACCAACTGCTTCAGCTGGTCGCTCAAGGACACGGGGTGTTCGGTCCCAGTATACTAGGACCAGAACAACTTCTCCGTTGAGCTCCCCTCCTCAGCCCGGTAAAACTCCGCGGCATCCAGTACACTACGGGGAAGATCTGCAAACGCTCCTGGAGAGCTCTGAACTCGGGTAAGAAAAAGGAAAGTCTCCTTCACATGCTTGCTTTGCATATTGAATGCCTTACTTGCTGCTATCTTCTTCACCGCGTCAATCTCCTGGAGGGCCTTGTGGGCTTCGGCCTTGGTGCTCCGGACGCTTTCAAGCGCCTACGCGAGCTCGGACTCTCGCGTCTTGGATTCAAGCTCCAAGGACTCGTGCTTTTTGGCGAGAGCCTCGAGCTCTTGCTGCACCTTGCCTACGCGGGCTTCTTGTTTCTCCCGTTCCATGTGTTCTTTGGCCGCTTTGTCTTCGGCCTCGGACAACGCCTTCCTCAGGGTCTCCACATCGGTCGTGGCCCCTGACAAATTCATGATGATCCTATTACTTTACACCCGAACTTCTTTTTAACTACATAGACATGGGTATATCTTACCTTTGCTCTCTTCGAGCTGCCTCTTGGTAAGGCCGAGCTCGTCCTCGGACCGCTTCAGGTCCTGCTTCAGCGCAGAGACCTCCGCAGTACGTGCGGTAGCGGACAGTAGTGAAGCCTGCACATACACATAGACATACTCTAATTAGACTCCTGAGTTACCATTTGATCCTCTATTCGGCTTTTCTTCGCGAACGCCGAACAGAGCATCAGGGGCTACTATCTATGCGGTAATATTTTCTTATATTTTGATTACTTACCTCAAAGCCTGTTAGGAGGCTGGCGCAAGCTTCGGTCAGTACGTTTTTGGCGGACTGAACCTTCTCGACCACCGCACTCATAATAGCGCGGTGCTCTTCATCGATGGAAGCGCTGTGAAGCACTTCTAGCTAGTTGTCCGGTGCCTCTGGTTGGACAGAGGACACCGACACAGATGGTTGGCCCCCTTAATAGGGGACCGCCTGCCGGAGTCCGGAACCATCGAAGGTTCCGGCGCAGTGTCCGGCTGGGGCCCGAACTTGAAGCCCATAGGAGCCTTGCTCCCTTGGTACCCAGGGTCCGGGAGGTCGCCGTGAGGCGCCCCCAGGATCACCTCCCCTTGGCTCGGTGCCTTTTGAGACAACACCTCGGCGTTGTCCGTAGGGCGAGGGGTGGAAGCGGTCGGAGGAGAACCGCTGTTCATATCCAACGAGTCCAAAGAGCCGCTCGACGAGGGTACGCCGGGATGAGCTCGGGATGGACTACATAATCATGTTCGACATGAGGAAAGGCAGTACAATAAAACATACCATGAAGTACTATGGTGTCCGGACACTTACGACTTCGCCAGGGGCTTGTCCCTGGGTAGCCACTCGTCGCCGCTGTCGGCGGCCGTCGTGGCATAGTCTGGAGGGAGGGTCCTTCCCTTCTTGGACCCTTGGCGTCCCCGGATGGGTCGGCCTTCCTTTTCTTGTCTCCCCCGGATGGGGGGGGGAGAACTTTTCTCCTCCTCCTCGTTTCCGTGGGAGGAGTGCGCGTCGGAGTAATCGGACGATGAGTCCGATATAACCTTGCGCCGGAGACCCTTTCGGGTCCCCGTGGACTTCTTTGCCGGCACCTCGTAAGGTGCCGGAGTCATCATCTTCGTTAGAAGAGCGTTTGCAGGATCTTCAGGCAGGGGGGCTGTACAATCAAGCTGCTCCGCTGTCTCTATCCAGTCTTGTTAATGGCATGGAAGCTTAGATCCAGCACATAACTAAACCGGGGAAAATAAATACCCTGAGAGATATAGGATCACGAGGGTGCGCCACTACGCGAGACGATAACCGTCACGCCGGATACAATAAAAGTAAATCCGGCCGGGCCGAACACAGCGGACAAGACTCATTTGAGCTGCGTCGTGATATAGCCCAGTACAGAGGCGCCGCACACCCCCTATGCTTCACAGACGAAGTAATGGATCACCAAATCCCAGAGGGTTTCACACCCGTAAATATCGAATCATATGACGGGACAACAGATCCTGCGGTATGGATCGAGGACTTCCTCCTACACATCCACATGGCCTACGGTGACGTTCTACATGCCATCAAATACCTCCCACTCAAACTCAAAGGACCAACTCGGCATTGGCTCAACAGCCTGCCAGCAGAATCCATTGGCTGTTGGGAAGATCTGGAAGCCGCATTCCTCGACAACTTCCAGGGCACTTATGTGCGACCACCAGATGCCGATGACTTGAGCCACATAATTCAGCAGCCAGAGGAATCGGCTAGGCAATTCTGGACACGGTTCCTGACAAAGAAAAATCAAATCGTCGACTGTCCGGATGCAGAGGCCCTAGCAGCTTTTAAGCACAACATCCACGACGAGTGGCTCGCCCGTCACCTTGGCCAGGAAAAGCCAAAATCTAGGGCAGCCCTCACGACACTCATGACCCGCTTTTGCGCGGGAGAGGACAGCTGGCTGGCTCGTAGCAATAACATATCAAAGAACCATGGTACTTCAGATACCAAGGATAGCAATGGCAGGTCACGTCGCAACAAACACAAGCGCCACATCAACAACGACAATATCGAGGATACGGCAGTCAATGCCGGATTCAGAGGCTCTAAACCCGGTCAGCGGAAAAAGCCATTCAAAAGAAGCACTCCGGGCCCGTCCAGTTTGGACCGTATACTCGATCGCTCGTGTCAAATACACGGCACCCCCGAAAACAAAGATAAGGGGTTACATAGCGATGACAAGGAGGAGCCTTGGCTGCCGAACACCGGAGGACAGAAGAGGTTCCCCCCACAAGTGCGGACGATGAACATGATATACGCAACCCACATCCCCAAGAGGGAGCGGAAGCGTGCGCTAAGGGACGTATATGCGTTGGAGCCAGTCGCCCCAAAGTTCAACCCATGGTCCTCCTGTCTGATCACCTTTGATTGCAGGGACCACCCCACTAGTATCCGTCATGGCGGATTCACCGCACTGGTCCTAGACCCAATCATCGACGGATTTCACCTCAGTCGAGTCCTTATGGACGGCGGCAGCAGCCTGAACCTGCTTTATCAGGACACAGTGCGCAAAATGGGTATAGACCCCTCAAGGATCAAACCCACAAAAACGACCTTCAAAGGTGTCATACCAGGTGTAGAGGCCCATTGCACAGGCTCAGTCACACTGGAAGTGGTCTTCGGATCCCCGGATAATTTCCGAAGAGAGGAGTTAATCTTCGATTTAGTCCCGTTCCGCAGTGGCTATCATGCACTGCTCGGGCGAACTGCATTTGCGAGATTCAATGCGATACCGCATTATGCATACCTCAAGATTAAGATGCCAGGACTTCCGGGGGTCATCACCATCAATGGAAACACAAAGCGCTCTCTCCTCACGGAGGAGCACACTGTGGCCCTCGCACCAGAAGCACAAAGCAGCCTCTTCAGGCAATCCACCAATTCGGTGATTAAACACCCGGACACCGTCAAGTGCGCCCGGAGTATTCTGCAACAAGACCGCCTGGCACGTTCCGAGCTCGCATAACAATGCGGCCCCCACCCCAATCCTAGCCAAATGGCGAAATCCGTGCCACGCGTACATAATTACGCATTGAAAATACCATGGGCATAGGTGGGGGGGCACGACTATGGCACGCCCCAAAACGCGGCTCAACCACACTAGGGGCTTCCCGCTTTGTTATTTTTTCTCTCTTTCAGGACTTTACACTCTGGAAACCCCGTCCGGCAGTACGATTGCCGGACACACGATACAACAACCAAGGAGGCAGAAAGCTACATCGCACCATGGAACTCCCAGGTGGTCTCTGATAACGAGTGAAATACCTGCTTTAAATACCATTCCTCAGCTTGCCCTTGGAGGGGACATGTCAAATAGTCCTACTTTTTGCTTATGGCACTACTTGTATCATTCTGCTTCGACGCACCTTTTTGAATAAACAATGCATAGAACTAGACTATTACCACATTCTCTATTCTTTTATATATATATGTTCATTCATGACATTCAGCACTCGTACACTCTGGTACGGCCAATACGCCAGGGGCTTAAGCGTACCCCATAATACGGCGTGAGAAGTCCGAACACTTTCGACAGTGCGGGACCCCGAACTTATAGCATTATATGCATCAGCTCCGAATCATATCTTGGGTCAATAGTTGGGTTTGCCTGGCTCCCATGTTTTGGTACCTTACGTTCTGCTATATCGGCTAAGGTAGCACTGGGAGAACTACTGCGATTGTGCCCCGATTCATCTGGGCAAGCACCTTAGTAGAGAAAGCTAAAACTGACTGTCATGATAAGGCGAGAGCTGGTCGCTATTCAAGAGGTCTCGAGTCCCTAAAGACTTATGCCGCTTAGGGCGAGGAGTCGGCTTTGTCCGGCTTGGGCATGTATAGCGCCCAAATTCGGCTTTCCGAATACTAGGGGCTTCGCCAAAATTTAAAATTGTAGACTTCTATGGCTAAGTGAAAATGATAAAGCATTATAGTCTGATTGCCTTGTTCGTTGTGCTGAGCACCTCCCTCGAAGGACCCAACAATGGGAAAAAGAGTGCTCAGATTTATCCCGAACACCCCAGCACTCGTGGCATGGGGGCAGAAGCCGACTACTAGCCATCTCTAAGATTTGATAAACAGTCGCACAGTAGGTAATATTTGAAATTCAAACAAGCGTTGCATAGCGCACATGAACACGTTTTCATAATATAGGATCACACGAGCAAGTTCATTCAAAAATTACATCCTTCGCACACTCGTCCGCCACAAGACGGGCACCCTTCAAGACACCCTCATAATACATTTCAGGGTGGCGATGCTCCTTGCCCTGCGGCGGCCCCTCCTTCACCAGCTTCTCGGCGTCCATCTTGGCCCAGTGCACCTTCGCACGGGCAAACTCCCGGCGTGCACCTTCGATGCAGATGGACCGCTTTATGACTTCCAGCCGTGGGTAGGCATCCACAAGCCGCCTCACCAGGCTAAAGTAGCTGCTGGGAAGGGAGTCGCCAGGCCACATCCGGACTATAAGGCCCCTCATGGCCTGTTCGGCCGCCTTGTGCAGCTCGACCAGTTGCTTCAGCTGGTCGCTCACAGGCATCGGGTGTTCGGTCCTAGTATACTGAGACCAGAACAACTTCTCCGTCGACTTCCTTCCTCAGCCTGGTAGTACTTTGCGGCATCCGACACACTGTGGGGCAAATCTGCGAATGCTCCTGGAGAGCTCCAGACTCGGGTAAGTAACAAATAATTTACTTTCACATGCTTGCTTTGCATAATGAATGCCTTACCCGCCGCTATCTTCCTCATTGCCTCAATTTCCTGGAGGGCCTTTTGGGCTTCAGCCTTGGCATGCTTTGTGCTCTCGAGGGCCGTAGCAAGCTCGGACTCTCGCGTCTTCGAGTCAAGCTCCAAAGTCTCGTGCTTCTTCACGAGAGCCTGGAGCTCTTGCTGCACCTCGCCCACCCGTGCCTCTTGTTTCTCCCGCTCGGTGCGCTCCTCGGCCGCTTTCTTTTCGGCCTCGGACAACGCTCGCTTCAGGGTCGCCACTTCGGTCGTGGCCCCTGGCACATCCATGATGATCCTATCATTTTGCAACCACATCTTATATATATATATATAGACAAGGTATTACTTACCTTTGTTCTCCTCAAGCTGCCTCTTGGCAAGGCCGAGTTCTTTCTCGGACCGCTCGAGGTTCTGCTTCAGTGCGGCGACCTCCACAGTCAGTGCGGCAGAGGTTAGCAGTGTAGCTTGCATACGCATATAGACATACTTGTATTAGACTCCTGCAGATATTATTTGATCCTGTATTTGGCTTTTCTTTGTGAAAACCAAACAGAGCATCAGGGGCTACTGTCTATGCGGTAATATTTTCCTATATTTTAAATACTTACCTCAAAGCCTATTAGAAGGCTGGCATAGGCTTCAGTCTGTCCGCTCTTGGCGGACTGAACCTTCTTGATCACCGCACTCATAATAGTGCGGTGCCCTTCGTTGATGGAAGCACCGCGAAGCGCTCCTAGCAGGTTGTCTGGTGCCTCTGGATAGACAGAGGTCACCGGCACGGGCGGATTGCCCCTCTTGGCAGGGGGGCGCTTGCCGGAGTTCGGAACCACTAGAGGTTCCGGCGCGGTGTTCAGGTGAGGGCCGAACTTGGAGCCCTTGGGAGTCTTGCTCCCTTTGCACCTGGAGTCCAGAAGGTCACCTTGAGGCGCCTCCAGGACTACCTCCCCTCGGCTCGGTGCCCCTTGAGACAATACCTCGACATTGTCCGTAGGGCGAGGAGAGGGGGCGGTTGGAAGTGACTCGCTATTCATATCTGACGAGTCCAAGGAACTGTCCGACGAGGATACGTCGATGCGGGCTCGGGGCGGACTGCATGATCATATTCGACGTTAGGAGATGCAATGCAATAAAAGTATGCTATGAGTTACTCTGGTATCTGAATACTTACGACTTCGCCAGGGGCTTGGCCCTAAGTAACCACTCGTCTTCGCTGTCGGCGGCGGTGGTGGAATAGTACGGAAGGAGAGTCCTTCCCTTCTTGGACCCTCCAGCCTCCCCGGTTGGGGCGACCTTCCTTTTCCTGTCTCCCCCGGCTAGAGGGGGAGAACTGTCATCTTCCTCCTCCTCGTTTTCACGGGAGGAGTGTGTCTCGGAGTTATCGGACGATGAGTCTGATACCACCTAGTGCCGGGAACTCTTTCCGGTTCCCGTGGCCTTCTTCTTGATCTTCTTCTCCGGCACCTCATAAGGAGCCGGAGTCCGCATCTCCGTCAGGAGAGCGTCTGCAGGGTCTTCGGGCAGAGGGGCCGAATAGTCAATATGCTTCGATGTCTCCACCCATTCCTGTCAAAGGCATGGGAGCTCAGACCCCGCACATGGTTAAACTATGGAAAATAAATACCCTACGAGGTGTGCAGAACTTACCGGATTCGCAGGGCGCGTTGCACTTAGCCTGCGGTCCTCGGTAAGGGGAGGGGGGGACCTCGGCGCCCTTGAACAGCACCTTCCAGACGTCCTTATGCGTCGTGTCTAAAAGCTCGCGTAGAGTCTGGTGCTGGGCCGGGTCAAACTCCCATAAGTTGAAAGCTCGTCGTTGACACGGGAGGATCCGGCGGAAGAGCATGACCTAGACTATGTTGACAAGCTTGAGTTTCTTGCCTATCATGTTCCGGATACACTTCTGGAGTCCGTCCAGCTCCATCGATGAGCCCCAGGACAGGCCCTTCTCCTTCCAGGAAGTGAGCCGCGTGGGGATTCCGGATCGAAACTCGGGGGCCGCCACCCAGTTGGTGTCGCGCGGCTCGGTGATGTAGAACCACCGCGATTGCCACCCCTTTATGGTCTCCACATAGGAGCCCTCGAGCCATGTAACGTTGGGAATTTTGCCCACCATGGCTCCGCCGCATTCCACTTGTTGGCCGCCTACTACCTTCGGTTTGACATTGAAGGTCTTCAGCCACAGGCCGAAGTGGGGCCGGACACGGAGGAAAGCCTCGCACACGACGATGAACGCCGAGATGTTGAGGATGAAATTCGGAGCTAGATCATGGAAGTCCAGCCCATAATAGAACATAAGGCCGCGGACGAATGGATGGAGGGGAAACCCCATTCTGCGGACGAAGTGGGTGAGGAAAACCACCCTTTCGTAAGGTTCCGGGGTAGGGACGATCTGCCCCGCGGCTGGCAGCCGGTGCGCAATATCTGCGGCTAAGTATCCAGCCCCGCGCAGCTTTTTGATGTCTCCCTTCGTAACGGAGGAGACCATCCACTTGCCTCCCGCTCCAGACATGTTTGGAGAGGGTTGAGGAGAAGGATGTGGACTTGGGCGCTGTAGCTCAAGTGCGCGAGAATGGATGAGCAAGGAGGAAGAAGGCGTGGGTAGAAAAATGTGAACCCTTATCCCTTTATAAGGGCGGACGAAACTATGCGCCCCCACCAGCCTGGTAAAACTCGCTTATCCCCCAAGCGCCGTAATTGATGGCGCGGTTGGGTTACCCACGTCCTTATTGATAGGAATCCCGTAATAAGGGGACACGATCTCTGCTTCGACAAGACGTGCCAAGGAAACCGCCTCGCGAAACACGCTGAGGTTGGTTGTGAAAAAATGATTCGAATGGTGACCTGGCTGTGGTGTGATGTCACACTGCGGAATGCGTCGGCAGATTAGATTTGTGAAAATATTATTCTCTCTACGGTTGTATGTGGAACTTGTTTTGCAGAGCCGGACACGATCCTCGTGTTCAAAATCTTCTATGGAGTATTCGGAGGAGGAACCCGCCTTGCAATGTCGAAGACAATCTGCGCGCCGGACTCGTCGTCATTGAAGCCTGGTTCATGGGCTACTGAGGGAGTCCTGGATTAGGGGGTATCCGGACAGCCGAATTATATCCTTTTGCTGGACTGTTGGACTATGAAGATACAAGATTGAAGACTTCGTCCCGTGTCCGGATGGGACTCTCCTTAGCGTGGAAGGCAAGCTTGGCAATACGGATATGTATATCTCCTTCCTTGTAGCTGACTCTGTGTAACCCTAGCCCCCTCCGATGTCTATATAAACCGGAGGGTTTAGTCCGTAGGACCAAGAACAACAATCATACCATAGGCTAGCTTCTAGGGTTTAGCCTCTTCGATCTCGTGGTAGATCAACTCTTGTAATACTCATATCATCAAGATCAATCAACCAGGAGTAGGGTTTATCTCCATCGAGAGGGCCCGAACCTAGGTAAAAACATCGTGTCCCCCGTCTCCTGTTACCATCCGCCTAGACGCACAGTTCGGGACCCCCTACCCGAGATCCGCCGGTTTTGACACCAACAATCACCCTTTCCTCTTCAAGACAAAACCAACACAAGTGCTCAAGAGGTAGCATACGCACACAAACAGGATCAAGAGAATTAAACCATATCTTAGCATCACCCTTTAATGAGATCGGAAATGTTTTACGGATATAAAAGTAGCGAGTTCTCTCATCATTAGTGAACAGGGTGGCTATATCATTTAATTTAGTAAGATGTGCCACAACAGTTTCAGATTCATAGCCATAAAAAGGATCAGATTCAACCAAAGTAATTATATCAGGATCAATAGAGAATTCATAATGCTTATTAGTAACAAAGATAGGTGAAGTAGCATAAGCAGGATCATATTTCATTCTAGCATTCAGAGTTTTTTGTTTAAGCTTAGCTGATAATTTCTTAAGATCACTTCTATCATTGCAAGCAAGAAAGTCTCTTTTAATTTCTTCATCCATAACATAGCCCTCAGGCACAATAGGTAATTCATATTTATTAGGAGAGCCTTCATCATTACTTTCATCAGTATAATCACTTTCAATAATTTCATTCTCTCTAGCCCTAGCATGTCGTTCATCAAGAAATTCACCAAGTGGCACAGTAGTACCATGTGGGTTTCATCTATTTACTGTGGCAATGACAGGTCATGCAGAGGAAAGGGGTTCAACTACCGCAGCATGTAACAGTTGAATCGTTGTTGTCCTAATGCAGTAAAAGAGAGCAGGAGCAAGAGAGTGGGATTGTATCAGAATGAACAAGGAGGTTTTTCTTGCCTGGCACTTCTGAAGATAGTATAGTTCTTCATTGGTGTCATCGAAATCATCGTCGGAACCACGTCTATCAAGAGGGGACAAATACCGGCAAACAAAGAGGAACACAATCAATGCAATGCAACAATTATGATGCATGATAATTTCATGGCAATATGCTGTTGATTGAGCTAATGCAACTAGCAATCATATTAAATGAAGTTGGTTTGAACCAAGGGTTCAAATTCAAACTCCATATGTGCTTATTTAAATGTCAATTATGCAAATTGCCCTGTACAGCAACCCTAGGTTGTTCAAACATGCATGCAAATGCCATAAACCGATTCCTTGAATTTTTCTGATAATTTTTCATATATAATTCATTTCATTCTGAGTTATAGATAATTTTCTATGAATTTTAGAAGTTTTGGGCATTTTCTAGAATTTCCTGAATTAAATTAAATCTAGAAAATAGATTATTGCATCGGCATGACATCAGTGTGACATCAGCAAGTCAACACGCCAGGTCCAGGTCAAACCTGACCAGTGGGTCCCACTGGTCAGTCTCACAGTGATGGCTAGGCTCACAGACATGTGGGCCCGGTCAAAGGCCACGTCAGCATGGTCAATGCTGACGCGTGGGTCCACTGATTTTATTAGTTAACCTAATTATTTTGGTTATCCAGTAAACTAACAAGGCGGGTCCCACTGGTCAGTGTCTTGTGTTAAATTAACAGGGTTAGTTAGCCCCTAAATTAATGACGACCACGTCGGCTAACCGGCGATTAGCCGCCGGCGCTAAGCAGGACACGGCGGAGGTCCTCGTCCGGCCGTTTCCGGCGACGAGAGGTCGTGCAGATGGGCTCGTTGGAGAGCCCTTGCCGGCGCGCGTCGGATGGTGGTGGTGGTCGGGCCTGTGGTGGCCGGAGTCATCGCCGGAGACGACTCTGGCTGCAGCCGGAGCTCGGGTGAGCTTGGGGCCGAGGCTACGGCGAGCGAGGCGGCGCGTGCGAGGCATCAACAGGCTCTACGCGGAGCGGGGATCAAGCGGGGCACGATGGCCGGGCCATTGAGTGGCCGAGGGCACGTCGACGGCGAGCACAGGCGGCGGCGCGTTCGGTCACAGGCGAGCTGGCGAGTACGGCACGCAAACGAAGCCAATGAGAGGCGGGTTAGGGGGAGGAGCTCACGGCAGATGCGAGGAGAGGCTCAGCGGGCTCGGGGAGGGGATGATGAGGTCGTGCGGCCGCCGGCGATCTCGGGGCAGAGACGATGAAGATGGCGGGGTAGAGGGTGAGGCAGGGCGTCCGGCGTCGTGCGAGCTGACGGAGAGACACGGGAGATGGAGGCGGAGCCCGTGGACTGCTCGGAGAGGCGAGGGGAGCTCGGTGGCCACGGGGACAGCGGGCGGCGGCGACGGTGGTGCTCGGGCGCGAGAGGGAGAGAGGACCAGAGGAGGGGAGAGGCACGGGAGAGAGCTCGAGGGGGTCGGGGAGGTTGTGTGGCGTCACGGGGAGGGTCCAGAGCGACGAGGGGGCAGCCAGGCAGGGTGGAGGTGGCCGCACTGTGGTGCGCGCGCGTCGGGCACGCGCCCGTCCTTCTGGTAGAGGAGGAAGACGACAGGGAAGGAGGCGGTGGTGGGCTGGGCCGGTGAAGCTGGGCCGGCAACAGGTAGGTGGGCTGAGGTAAGTCCAGGTAACTCTCTCTCTCTTTGTTTCTGTTTTTTTGTTCTGTTTGTTTTTATTTTATCTTTGCCACTGCTTTTAAAATTCAAAACAGTTTCAAAAACAGTGTCAATTATCCTCTAATAATTTCATGTTGCAAAATGGACTTTTCCAAATGCACATAAAATATATCAGAGGTATTTGGAGATATATCCTATATATATTTGGGTACATTTCCAAATTCAAATAGGATAGTGATTTAAATTCAGTGCCCAAAATATTCCACAAAAATGTTCCCTATTTTTGGTTTGGTCGGAAAGCCTTGCCAAAATTAACAAACACTTATGAAGGCATTTTGGAAACAATGAATGCAATTTAAAGGGTTCTTGCCCTTCTTTTAAATTGATTTCTGAGGCTTCCACTTTCCTCATTTCAAGTTTCTTGAAATTAACAGGATGCATGATGCTCACTGATGCAACTATCTCCAAACAATTCTAGGGCTGTGACAACTCACCCCCACTAAACAAGAATCTCGTCCCGAGATTCAAGACGTGAGGTAAGAAGACAGAGGGATCACCAATAAAGAATCTTCACAATCCGATTGCCCTTCTCGAAGATGTTGATTCATTGCATCATGTCGATCTTGACATCCTCGCTTTTGAGATCTTCATGCACGCGGTGACGACAGAAAGAAACTATACTGAGATTGATCTTCTCGAAGATCAAGCTATACAAGAACCACTCGCGGAATGAGATGTTGAAACATCTTGAGTTGGGACACAGAACACATCGAGAGGGATGGAAGAACAAACGGCGGGGTTTGATTTGGTGGGCAACAATTCCACGCTTAGAAAGATGGTGGATGGTGTCAAGGTGGCGAGGAAATAATTGCCATGATTCCGTAACGGGGCACCTTAGAAAAAAGTGACTCGTTGAACTGTTCCCTTAAGTGGCAAAAAGAATTACTTTTGATCCATAGATCATTGAAACTCTCTATACCAGCCTAAGGCAATTTACAATTGATCGTTTGGAATAGCTTGAAGAAATGGCATACTCGGACTAGGATGAATGATGTGGACTACCTTGTTGAAGACAACGCAATGGATGATTTGCTTATCATTGGAGACGGATGGGACCCATGGTAAGTCCACTTTTGAAGATGATCCTGGACAACCACTACTGGGGTGCAAGCTGGGAACAAAAAGCAAATGCTGGGAATGATTCTGGTAACTGGGGCAAAACTCAACAGTCGAGAGTATTTCCAGTGTTTCAATGGTTATAGAATCATCGAAGAAACTAAGAGCACAAGGATCCCTAAGGAACAACTTCTATAATAAATCGCACGAAAACCTCATGGAAAGATGGGCAAAGATACTATAATGACAGATCTTCCGGCTAGGTGTGCCGGCCAGAACATCAACCCTGTCGGGACCTACATCATAGATCCTGGAAAAGTTCCAACCATCATATCTGCCTGAGATTCAGATCTGGTTGGTAATAGGATATTTCAGACAGCATGTCTGGAAAAGAAAGTTTGCAACACAAACCGATGAGATGACGTTGCGAGATTCTCAGAAAATGAACTATGATAGTAAGCTCCAAAACATGAGCCGGTTTTGCTACAAACCTGTGAACACGCTGTCCCAGACAAGCATGACCACATAGTAGTCTTATAATAAAACACTACCGAGTCCAGATGGGGAACCATCATCGAGGATATCGAAGTCCTTGCGTAAGTCTAGCTCTTAAGAAGAAACTTCTTCTCCTTGAACAAATCAATCAGTGGCTTGGTGTGCTAGGGATTCATATAGAATGAAGGTTGCAAGTCTCCAGACCACAGAATACTTCGCACGTATGCATGACTGACTTGGGATGATTCCAGAGAAAGTGAGACAAACTTTCCCAAATTCATGGCAGTAACTTGCTTCAAATGCACGTGAACTAGAGGAAGTCACTTCTTATACCAAACATATGCTTCATGAGCTAGCATGAAGAAATGCTTTCAAAGTTTCCAACACTAGCTTAATGTTCAACATGAATCATGGGTAAGATGAAAATATTGTCAATGGGCTCAACAACAGGTCATCCATATTTCCGTGAAGATGGAATTCCATAATTATGTGAACAAGGTGATAGCATTGGTCAGACCCAAAAGATATAACGGTGTATGCTCGAGGAAACAACCACGAGTAAGACAACATTATGAACATCGTTGGTTCTCATTTGACTTGACGATAGTCCGCACTCAAATCAAGGTTTGGACAAGACTATAGATTCAACAACCGATCCCGAGGAACAATCGATGAAAATATCATCTTTCTTCAACACACACACAAGGATATCCCTTTGGAATGAACTGAGCTGGACAAGCTTTCATCTTCCAACTCTCCAAGTTGTTGTTCAGCTTAACCAACTAGCTCGGGGTATCCAACACAGATTCTTGGAGAAGGGGTGGTTTACAAGAAACCAACTTGATCACGAGCTCAACATAACAGTCAGGGGGCAACCTGGCGATACTTCCGAGGAAATATTCAGAAAATCACGAACCACCGATATGTTTCTAAGCTCGGGAACAATCTTGCTTTTTAGAGCTACACGATATGATCAAGAGAGCGAGGGATTGACACAATCCTAACTCATTGATCGAAGAGTGCACCAGGAAAAATGGACTAGGTAGCACGATCAATCTTAGGATGATGATTCAATAACCAACACGCTAAGAAAGAAATTATTGTCCATTAGCTACGTAGCAACTAGTTGCTAGGAGTATTGATTTCACACATCATAGTTCACTTGCCGGCATTCCGGTTGCGACAACACGGAACCGAGGAATGAAAAATGATGGTAAGAAGTATCACTGCGTCAAGAATTCATGAGAGAGGGTGCAATTCTCATGACAATCCTGACATAAAGGGGGTAATACTCCAAGGTAGAACAGAGCAAACGCTGGATTGGCATTTGATCTGCAGAACACAACTACTTTGACCCAATCCTGGATATGAATGAGGTACTGGAGTTTGTTTCTCCTAGTCATTCCGGAATAGAATGGCTTGACAGATCACATGAACAATAGGCATCGATAACACCAATGCACAACTACTCTTGACCAACAATTGACGGACGAGGGTCAGAATACAACTAAAGAGGGACAACTCAAAGGAACATATAATTTTTTGAGTTGTGGATGCATAGATTAGTATGTTGAGCAAAGCTTAACATTCCTTCCGGACAACCCATGCAGAAAGGTAGGACTGGTAGATTCACAATGAAGAATGGAGAACTCATCAAGAGCACTCTGGTTGTGATCTTTTGGTTCAAAGAACTTCTGCCATAGGCGGTTCGTAGTATTTGGAAGAAGGATATATCACGGACCTCGAGGACTAATACAAAGGTTACTAATATCCTAAAGGAACTAGCAACACTATCAACATGAGGTAAGTAGGGTGAATCTCGGGTTAAAGAACCCAGGAATAGAATACCTACTACTAAATGGCATCGCGGAACGCTTTCGAGAATGGTGGCCAGAATCATCACACTAGGGATACAAAGCATTGCTAGATTACTAGGTGACTCCCTAAAACACCTACGGTCATAATAATAGCTCCAACATATATGTCGAGACAATAAATTACCTCAACGCACCGGTTAGTGTGGTTATTCTGACCATAAAGGACATCGGGAACGGAAAGAAAGGATTGCAAATGCATCAGATTATCTAGAAACATGGGATGACTCGAACAGCATAACGGCTGTAAATGCTCAAAAGATTTGAGACATCCTGCAAAATGGTGGCATAACCACTCAACAACACAATATCAAGGTTCCGAGATCAACTGTCAACTCACAGAAATAGTAGGAACTGAACTAAGAATTGAATCCATCAATCCTATAAGTCTATGGATTAGTAACACGTCATCCTGATAGATAGATTAGAAGGCCTAGTTCTTAAACCCCGTAGAAGAGAAGAGGATGACTCAGATCAGAAGGCCATAAGGTAAAGGAGTAAAAAAAGCCTTACGTTCCCTTCCACAATCAACTCCCCTACATAACTAAAGCATTTCTAGACACAACTTCGACCGGTTTGGCTTGGTAATCCTACAGGCAGTCAGGCTCTGATACCAACGCTGTCAGGACCCCGATTCCAAGTCACATCGATCTAGCCGGTAACACCTCATATCACTTTGCGGCCTCACGCACGGTATTCCCATGGGTGTCGCCTTACCATGGCCCGGGACCGTTTGCGCCTTTTGGCTCACGTATATGATAGTGTCGCTAGCATCCATATGACAGAGAACCCGGGCTGACATGGCTAATCGTGAACCCAAAGCGGCACTAACCTATGGGGACATGCATACATGAATCACATCGAGCGTGTCGGTCAGCAGCGTGTGAATCCGGGCTGTAGCACTGGGCTAACAGGACTCCGGAAACCCGGGCTGTAGCAGGCTAGGAAGGACTCCGGATGTCACTGATGAGGACATGACTACCTTGGATACGACCAAAAATATTGCATACATGCATATTTGTCAGGTGATTTCTAATGCAAACTATTCAATAATCTATTTATGTTATCCAGAACAAAAATACTTCACACACTTTTGTGTTTTGTCTAATTGCAGGTGTATGGGACATTTGTACAATCCACATATGAAGATAAGGGAAAAGGAGAAGTTTAGGTTGTGTTCAAAAAGTCCTTCTCACGTCACTTTTGGGCCAAGAGAAGATAGAGTCCAAGTCTCTCACGTTCTGGATTCAGATTCGGACTGCACAGACATACCTGTCTCAAAACGCCAACAACTTTTTCATACGGACTCCGAATTGGGTGATTATTTTTTTGTTGGAAACTAGATTTCGTGCTATTTCCAACCCAATTGGATTCACCTTCAAATTCGTCCGGAGCGTTGAGTTACGGACGAAACAATCTGACGTTGCAGCAGAATCCGAGTCAAACTACAAGCCCAAAGGTGTTGCATCACCTCCACTTGGGCCCATGAGCCTTGTACGACCTAGGGTTAGTTTTAGGATGCCTTGGGACATCCTCCCACCTCCTTGGCCGCCACCCCTTGCTCCTATATAAGTAGATCCATCTAGTAGCTTTTTCCTGGGGGATTTGTTTAGTTAAAAGTTAGCCATTGCAACTTCGTGTACTTCGTTTGTGTCCAACGACCAGACCAAGACCGCTTACGGGTCCCCACCATTATCAATACCTCATATATATTTGCAATATTTAGATTGCTTTATCATATTCTTGCTCGTTCTTCGATTGCTTGCAGGAATAGACCTTCGTGGTCAGGCTGACCGTGCTTCCTGCATCGTCAGTAACCTCAGGAGATTGGTTTAGCGATTGCTAAGGCGCAACGTCGTGCACGTTTGTAGTCGGATCGTCAAAGTCGTCTCCACCAAATCGATAGTTATCATCTCATCGAAAGATCGGGACACCCTCGCCTCTATCAAGTGGTATCAGTTTTCAGGTTGCTCGGTGAGAATTTCCAGTTTTCCAAGATTAGATTTATTTTCTTACCTATTGTCCAAGAAAAAGCCACAAAAAAGAGTTAGATCTATTCATCCTTGGTCCAAGCCAGTCTGAGCCTTTGCAATTTTCTTTTCATTGCTTGCATAGTTGAATTATCGGTTGCATCGTCGTGTCGAGTTGCTGGTCTTAGTGTCTAGTTTGTTTAGAGTTTCGAGTTCTGTTCACATTAGTCACGCCACCGCTGCATCATTATCTCTTCCGCTGTCCACCACCCATCCATCAATTTCCACCACGTGCTACCCACCATTCATTGTCATAATAATAGTTGAGATCGTTCACATCTTTGCTTGATCCAATCTGCATCTTATCTAGTTTGTTCTGAAAAGAGGGAGAAAAAAAGAGAGAAAAAAAACGAGAGAAAAAAAGTCAGAGAAAAAAGGAGAGAAAGAAAAAAAAGTGTGAGGAAAAAAAAGAGAGAAGAAAAAAAACAAAATTCGGATCTTTTTAGACTCAATCTCGTAGTTGAATTCGGATTGGAATCTGTTTTGTGCGCTGTTCAGTAAAATAGGCATAACTTCCTCATACGAAGTCCGTTTTGCCTTCGCGAGTACTCAAACAAAAGCTAGCGATGAGCCGCATCTAAATAGTTGAAGAAGCTAGTTCAATATTTGTCACCTCAAAATCGGCTTCTAAATAGGTCTTTTTGTCCTCCGAAGTTCATGAACACAGCTTATTCCAGTTTTTCAGGCCAGTTTTCGAATTTTTTGACTCCTCATATCAACTCGGAATTGAGCGATTCCTTTGGTGTTTGAAAGCTTGAGTCAATCCCATTCTTGAAAAAAAATTCAAAAAAATTGGCACAAACTTTTTCAGAGGAAAGTTGGAGACAAAGTTGTTGATATATCCTGCTTGGCTGTTGTTTCACATCATTATCTTTACTGCCGTTGTGATCTTCACTTATATCTTGCTGTCCAGAGCTACTTAGTATCCTTCATTGATGCTAGTTGTGCTACGACGTGACCTCATTAGTGTTCTAGGCTCGCGTCTCTAGTTCGGTCTAGCCTAGGACCAGCACAGTCCCGTCGTTGAGCGTTTATTCAACATTGCATCTCTGAATTGATTATTGCTAATCTTTTGCTACCATATATAGCCAACCCAGCTCCACATATTTCTACACCGTGTATACGTACGTTCCCCTGGCAATCGCTTTACACAATCTTCAGAGTTATTTGACACTGCTAGTTGCCTGTCACCACCTGCTGCTTGGTAAGAACTTGTAAGATATTGATATTTGCTTTACTGTGAGCGCTTTACCACCACACCCTAGTAGTTCATAGGAACATTATTCTTGAATTTTGTTTCTTGTTTCTACTAATCATGACAGGTTCCGAAGATAGAAGTTCTTGGACGACGGACACATCTTCACCATCACGAGAGTTGGGACAACACACACAAGCACATGGTCAGGTTATCTTTTTACCGTCATTTGAGGGTAGATTTAATCCTACTACTTATCTAGCTTGGGAGCTTAAAGTAGAACAAGTTTTTAGTCACCATGACTTTTCTGAACTTGAGCGAGTGCGAGCAGCCACTAGAGCATTTACTAATTTTGCTTCTGTTTGGTGGAGTGTACATTGTAAGAAAAACATTGATAACCAACCCACAACTTGGAAAGTTTTGAAAGCTGTAATGAGACAACAATTTTTCCCTCCTTATTATCGTCGTGAATTGCTTCGCAAATTTGAACAATTTAAACAAGGCAACAACACTGTTCATGCTTACTACCAAGAGTTCAAATCTTATATGCATCATTGTGACATAGAAGAATCTGAGAATGATACAATGAACAGATTTTTTGGTGGTTTGAACCATGATATTCAGGCAAGATTTCAGTATATTCCTCGTTGCATTACTGGTATGTATGTCCGTGCTTGTACCTTTGAGAGACAGATACAGGAGGATGCATTAGGTGACTACAACAACTACTATTCCAGTTCATGCTCACCACCGCCGGTGGGTTACTCCATCATTGCACCTCGGATTATGAGCGCGGCATCATCTCAAGGGTATGGTACATTGTCAACGTCCGTACCTACATCAGCTACATCTTTGCCACAAGGTAACAGTAAAGGTATTGATGATATAACTTCACATGAGAATGATGCATGCCTAGTTAACTTGAATGCGTCATGTATTGAGTTACCAGTTGATTTGAGCACACCACCTATTTTAGAGAATCTTGTTACTGTCATGAATGCGTCATGTGATCAAACAACTGAAATATCAACAATTTTGAGTGCACCCATTGAATTAACTGTTGATGCAAAAGAACTAATGTTTAATCATTTTGATATGGCCTCCAATCTTGGTGATGATTCTGTGTCCAATGACTTATTGCATGCTTGCTTATTTAAGCATGTTGTAGCATGTAAATTTGATGCAAGTAAGTTTTATTCACCAAAGTTGGGATGGTTTAATGATGAACATTGTGAATCTTTTGAAATGAATAAGAGCTTCACTTATATGTGCAAACTGAGTTCTAATATTTTCATGCCTTCTACTTCTTGTGATAATTTTTTGGCTTTAGTTTTTATGAACTATGAAAGTTACTCATGTATACATGTGTCATACGTGCAAAAATCAAGGGAAGTTAAACTGGATGACATATACATATACAACATGTACACCTTGTCTCTTTTGTTAGCCACATTTCAGATTAAGCAACGCCGAGGACGGCTTTATTTTCAAAAAGGGGAGTATGATGAGGACATGACTACCTTGGATACGACCAAAAATATTGCATACATGCATATTTGTCAGGTGATTTCTAATGCAAACTATTCAATAATCTATTTATGTTATCCAGAACAAAAATACTTCACACACTTTTGTGTTTTGTCTAATTGCAGGTGTATGGGACATTTGTACAATCCACATATGAAGATAAGGGAAAAGGAGAAGTTTAGGTTGTGTTCAGAAAGTCCTTCTCACGTCACTTTTGGGCCAAGAGAAGATAGAGTCCAAGTTTCTCACGTTCTGGATTCAGATTCGGACTGCACAGACATACCTGACTCAAAATGCCAACAACTTTTTCATACGGACTCCGAATTGGGTGATTCTTTTTTTGTTGGAAACTAGATTTCGTGCTCTTTCCAACCCAATTGGATTCACCTTCAAATTCATCAGGAGCGTTGAGTTACGGACGAAACAATCTGACGTTGCAGCAGAATCCGAGTCAAACTACAAGCCCAAAGGTGTTGCATCACCTCCACTTGGGCCCATGAGCCTTGTACGACCTACGGTTAGTTTTAGGATGCCTTGGGACATCCTCCCACCTCCTTGGCCGCCACCCCTTGCTCCTATATAAGTAGATCCATCTAGTAGCTTTTTCCTGGGGGATTTGTTTAGTTAAAAGTTAGCCATTGCAACTTCGTGTACTTCGTTTGTGTCCAACGACCAGACCAAGACCGCTTACGGATCCCCACAATTATCAATACCTCATATATATTTGCAATATTTAGATTGCTTTATCATATTCTTGCTCGTTCTTCGATTGCTTGCAGGAATAGACCTTCGTGGTCAGGCTGACCGTGCTTCCTGCATCGTCAGTAACCTCAGGAGATTGGTTTAGCGATTGCTAAGGCGCAACGTCATGCACGTTTGTAGTCGGATCGTCAAAGTCGTCTCCACCAAATCGATAGTTATCATCTCATCGAAAGATCGGGACACACTTGCCTCTATCAGTCACCGCGTGGCATTTCCCCGAAGGGACAGACACAAGAACGAAGTGAAACACATGCCGGCCAGTCAAGTGTCCTGAGCAGTAGTGCTGGGCTAACAGGACTTCGGTGAACCGGGCTGTAGCGGACTACTATGGCTCATGGAAGCACTAGACTACATTTCCCCAAAAGAGAGGCTGCCAAGGATAAACAACTAGATTGTCGGATCCCACACATACCAAGCATTTCAATCATACACACAATATGCTCGATATGTGTAAATACAACATGTCATCACAACATAACTCTACGACTCAAGTATTTATTCATTAGGATCCGAGGAGCGAGATATTAAAAACATGGGTCTCATGACCCAACAATCATAGCATACAAATCAAAGCACATGCGGAAGCTTAACATGTCTGAGTACAGACATCTACAAATGAAAAAGGCTGAGAAGCCTGACTATCTACCAGATCCTGCCAAGGGCACAAGATCGTACCTGAGGTAGCAAGCTAAACGTCGAAGTCCACACGGAACTACTAGCGAGACTGACGTCTCTCTACAAAACATAAAATAGGCAAACATGAGTACAAATGTACCCAGCAAGACTTACATCAGAACTATCTACATATGAATCGGTATCAATAAAGGGGGTGGTGGAGTTTGACTGCAGCAAGCCAGCTTTGACTCAGTGGCTAACCTGAACTACGACTACAAGCAACTCTTTGAGGTGGCGCACACGAGTCCACATATTCACCATTCAAAACACCACTATGGATCCGCTCCCGTCTCCCTACAAGAAAGCCATCCATAGCACTCACACTTATCTTCCGAGTTTTAGAGTATCCACTTCAAGTTATCTATGAACTATGCAAGGGGTCCAAGTTTCCATATCCGAGGAATTCGGCTATTCAAATAGATAATGATAACCCTGCAGGGGTGTACTTCTTCACACACGCTCCCACCACTTACCGTCGTTTACACGACATGTACTCGGCAACCTTCAAGCGGAAGCCCAACGAGGGTGTCGGCAACGGCCTACCCAAACACTCAAGTCTCTAGTCCAGGTTTATCGCCTATCCAGGTTCCATCTGCAGGGAGTCCGGCCGAGGTTTCCACATACGGCCCCGAACGATGTGTACAGGGTTCCAAGACACCAAACGGGCACCCGGCATGCCCGGCCACGGTGTATCTACCGCATCATAGCCCACCGCTAGGGTCAGCGCTATGCACGGCCGCCAACACATATCCTATAAACACGAGAAACTAGTTGCAACTCCTGGACAGAGGACTAGGGTGATTAAGAAGCCGAGAGGGTCAATTAAGGATCCCAATGAGTGGTAGTAGCTGTTCATCGATCACAGACACAAAACTCAGTTCCTAAGAACGGTTTCAATGAGACAACCCACCATGTACTCCTACATGGCCTCTCACCGCTACCTTTACCAAAATGTGTTCACACACTTAGCTCACACACAGTAGGACATGTTCATCACCATTCCAATTCATTCCCGATGAATCAGACCCGACACAACTCTATGCAATAGCAGACATGACAAACAAGCATGAATGAGTAGGCACATCAGGGCTCAAACAACTCCTACTCATGCTAGTGGGTTTCATCTATTTACTGTGGCAATGACAGGTCATGCAGAGGAAAGGGGTTCAACTACCGCAGCGTGTAACAGTTGAATTGTTGTTGTCCTAATGCAGTAAAAGAGAGCAGGAGCGAGAGAGTGGGATTGTATCAGAATGAACAAGGGGGTTTTGCTTGCCTGGCACTTCTGAAGATAGTATAGTTCTTCATCGGTGTCATCAAACTCATCGTTGGAACCACGTCTATCGAGAGGGGACAAATACCGGCAAACAAAGAGGAACACAATCAATGCAATGCAACAATTATGATGCATGATAATGTCATGGCAATATGCTGTTGATTGAGCTAATGCAACTAGCAATCATATTAAATGAAGTTGGTTTGAACCAAGGTTTCAAATTCAAACTCCATATGTGCTTATTTAAATGTCAATTATGCAAATTGCCCTGTACAGCAAACCTAGGTTGTTCAAACATGCATGCAAATGCCATAAACCGATTCCTTGAATTTTTCTGATAATTTTTCATATATAATTCATTTCATTCCGAGTTATAGATAATTTTCTATGAATTTTAGAAGTTTTGGGCATTTTCTAGAATTTCCTGAATTAAATTAAATCCAGAAAATAGATTATTGCGTCGGCATGACATCAGTGTGACATCAGCATGTCAACACGCCAGGTCCAGGTCAAACCTGACCAGTGGGTTCCACTGGTCAGTCTCACGGTAATGGCTAGGCTCACAGACATGTGGGCCCGGTCAAAGGCCACGTCAGCACGATCAATGCTGATGCATGGGTCCACTGATTTTATTAGTTAACCTAATTATTTTGGTTATCCAGTATACTAACAAGGAGGGTCCCACAGGTCAGTGCCTTGTGTTAAATTAACATGGTTAGTTAGCCCCTAAACTAATGACGGCCATGTCGGCTAACCGGCGATTAGCCGCCGGCGCTAAGCAGGACACGGCGGAGGTCCTCGTCTTTCCGGCGACGAGAGGTCGTGCGGATGGGCTCGTTGGAGAGCCCTTGCCGGCGCGCGTCGGATGGTGGTGGTGGCCGGGCCTGTGGTGGCCGGAGTCATCGCCAGCGACGACTTTGGCGGCAGCCGGAGCTCGGGTGAGCTCGGGGCCGAGGCTACGGCGAGCGAGGCAGCGCGTGCGAGGCATCAACAGGCTCTACGCGGAGCGGGGATCAAGAAGGGCACGACGGCCGGGCCATTGAGTGGCTGAGGGCACGTCGGCGGCGAGCACAGGCGGCGGCGCGTTCGGTCACAGGCGAGCTAGCGGGTACGGCACTCAAACAAAGCAAATGAGAGGGGGGGGTTAGGGGAGGAGCTCACGGCGGATGCGAGGAGAGGCTCAGCGGTCTCGGGGAGGGGATGATGAGGTCGTGCGTCCGCCGGCGATCTCGGGGCAGAGACGGCGAAGATGGCAGGGTAGAGGGCGAGGCAGGGCGTCCGGCGTCGTGCGAGCTGATGGAGAGACGCGAGAGATGGAGGCGGAGCCCGTGGACTGCTCGGAGAGGTGAGGGGGGCTCGGTGGCCACGGGGACAGCGGGCGGCGGTGACGGTGGTGCTCTGGCGCGAGAGGGAGAGAGGACCAGAGGAGGGGAGAGGCACGGGAGAGAGCTCGAGGGGGTCGGGGAGGTTGCGTGGCGTCGTGGGGAGGGTCCAAAGCGACGAGGTTGCGTGGCACTACGGTGCGCGCGCGTCGGGCACGCGCCCATCCTTCTGGCAGAGAGGAAGACGACAGGGAAGGAGGCGGTGGTGGGCTGGGCCGGTGAAGCTAGGCCGGCAACAGGTAGGTGGGCCGAGGTAAGTCCGGGTAACTCTCTCTCTCTCTCTCTCTGTTTCTGTTTTTTTGTTCTGTTTGTTTTTATTTTATCTTTGCCACTGTTTTTAAAATTCAAAACAGTTTCAAAAACAGTGTCAATTATCCTCTAATAATTTCATGTTGCAAAATGGACTTTTCCAAATGCACATAAAATATATCCGAGGTATTTGGAGATATATCCTATATATATTTGGGTATATTTCCAAATTCAAATAGGATAGTGATTTAAATTCAGTGCCCTAAATATTGCACAAAAATGTTCCCTATTTTTGGTTTGGTCTCAAAGCCTTGCCAAAATTAACAAACATTTATGAAGGCATTTTGGAAACAATGAATGCAATTTAAAGGGTTCTTGCCCTTCTTTTAAATTGATTTCTGAGGCTTCCACTTTCCTCATTTCAAGTTTCTTGAAATTAACAGGATGCATGATGCTCACTGATGCAACTATCTCCAAACAATTCTAGGGTTGTGACATTAAATTTTGGAAAAAAATTGGAGAGAAAAATATTAAAACCAAATTGATCCTCTTTTCAAATTGGAGAAAAATTCAAATATGAAAATAAATGAAACACCCAACTCTCTCCTTGGGTCCTTGAGTTGCTTAAGTTTTCTAGGATCACAACCAAAATGCAAATAAAATATGTTATGCATATGATGACCTATGTATAACATCCAAATTGAAAATTGAGATGTTATAGTTCATGATAAATCTAAGTTCAATTAATCATATTACTTAAGAACTCCCACTTAGATAGACATCCCTCTGATCATCTAAGTGATCACGTGATCCATATCAACTAAACCATGTCCGATCATGACATGAGATGGAGTAGTTTTCAATGGTGAACATCACTATGTTGATCATATCTACTATATGATTCACGCTCGACCTATCGGTCTCAGTGTTCCGAGGCCATATCTACATATGCTAGGCTCGTCAAGTTTAACCCGAGTAATCTGCATGTGCAAAACTGGCTTGCACCCGTTGTATGTGAACGTAGAGCTTATCACACCCGATCATCACGTGGTGTCTCAGCACGAAGAACTATCGCAATGGTGCATACTCAGGGAGAACACTTGTACCTTGAAATTTAGTGAGAGATCATCTTATAATGCTACCGCCGAACTAAGAAAAATAAGATGCATAAAGGATCAATATCACATGCAATCAAATATAAGTGATATGATATGGCCATCATCATCTTGTGCCTCTGATCTCCATCTCCAAAGCACCGTCATGATCACCATCATCACCGGCTTGACACCATGATCTCCATCATCTTGATCTTTATCAACGTGTCACCACATGGTCGTCTCGCCATCTATTGCTTTTGCAACTATTGCTATCGCATATAAAGTAAAGCAATTATATGGCGCTTGCATCTTATGCAATAAAGAGACAACCATAAGGCTCCTGCCAGTTGCCGATAACTTTAACAAAACATGATCATCTCATACAACAATTTATATCTCATCACGTCTTGACCATATCACATCACAACATGCCCTGCAAAAACAAGTTAGACGTCATCTACTTTGTTGTTGCAAGTTTTATGTGGCTGCTACGGGCTGAGCAAGAACCGTTCTTACCTACGCATCAAAAACTACAACGCGGTATAGTGATTGCTTTTTGATCTTCAGAAAGAACCATGTTCATTGAATCCGATTCAACTAAAGTTGGAGAAACTGACACCCACCAGCCACCTGTGTGCGAAGCACATCGATAGAACCAGTCTCGCGTAAGCGTATGCGTAATGTCGGTCTAAGCCGCTTCATCCAACAATACCGCTGAATCAAGAATCAACTAGTGATGGCAAGCAATATGTATATACCCACGCCCACAACTCCTTTGTGTTCTACTCGTGCATATAACATCTACGCATAGACCTGGCTCGGATGCCACTGTTGGGGAACATTGTATTTCAAAAAAAAATTGCCTACGCACACGCAAGATCCATATGGTGATGCATAGCAATGAGAGGGGAGAGTGTGTCCATGTACCCTCGTAGACCGAAAGCGGAAGCGTTTAGTAACGCGGTTGATGTAGTCGATCGTCTTCGCGATCCAACCAATCCAAGTACCGAATGCACGGCACCTCCGTGATCTGCACATGTTCAGCTCGGTGACTTCCCTCGTACTCTTGATCTAGCTGAGGCCGAGGGAGAGTTTCGTCAGCACGACGGCGTGATGACGATGATGATGAAGTTATCGACGCAGGGCTTCGCCTAAGCACTACAACGATATGATCGAGGTGGAAATCTGTGGAGGGGGCACCGCATACGGCTAAAGATCAACTTGTGTGTCTTTGGGGTGCCCCCCTCTCCCGTATATAAAGGAGTGGAGGAGGGGGAGAGCTGGCCCCTCTATGGCGATTCCCCCCCCTTCCCTAGTTAGATTAGGAGAGGAAGGAAGGGGGAGAGAGGGGGAAGGAAAGGGGGGATGGCCCCCACCCAATTCGGATTGGGCTTGGGGGGGGCGCCCCCTCCTAGGTTCCCTTCTCCTCTCTCCCACTATGGCCCAATAAGGCCCATATACTTCCTGGGGGGTTCCGGTAACCTCCCGATACTCCATTATATTCCCAAACTCACCCGGAACCATTCTGATGTCCAAATGTAACATCCCTAGCCATCCATGCACTTGGACTAGCTTGGTTGCTGCATCATGTCTAAATTTCTATTAAACTTGAAATGGGGATTGTTCAAACCATAGCACCAGATCAAATCCAAATAGGTTCAACCTAAAATAATCTTCAATGAACCCAAAATGCCTTTGGAAATGTTCATGATTTTTGATAAAGGTGAAAACCTCTGCCAAAAATGATGACCATATTTCTTGGCCATTTATGGATTTTTGAATTAACTCATATTGTATTTGAATTGGGGCATTTAAATTCTATAAATATTTTAAATGCTCTAATAATTCTGAAAAGTAGTTGAGGGCTATTGGGAATAATCCAGTATGTGCCCACAATTTATTTTAGGATTTTATAAAGTGGTTTAGTATTTTACTAAATCCAAAAAAACAAAGACAGAAAATAGAAAACATAAATAAAAGAGTGAGAGAGAAGGACTCACCTGGTCTCACCTGTAGCCCACCTGGCCGGCCCAGTCGGCCAGCCCAGCCCCTGGACTAGCCCACCTCCTCCTGTCGTCTTCCTCTTGCCAAAGGGACGGGCGCGCGTGGCCGATGCACGCAGGCGCGCCCCGGCCACCTCCTGCTTCGCCGTGTCGATGCCTCCTTCCCCCCAACCCCACGCCCAGGAGACATGGACGAGGCCGTGCTGACCCCCCCTTCTTCCCTGGCCATTTCCCCCCTCTTCCTCTTCGTTCTTCGCCCGAACAGAGAGCCGTCGTCGCCGCCGCTCGCTGCCAACGTGCCCACCGAGCTCGCCTGACCTTCCCACCGTATCCCTAGGATCCGCCGCGGCTCTGCACATCGACAAGAAGAACAAAACAAGCTTGGGAGCCCTTCAACCTCGCCATCGCGTCGACCCCGAGCTCATCCTCAACCTCCGATCGCCGGCTACCTCGCCGTCGATTCGGGAGCTACCGGGCGTCCCCGATCTCCCACTCGCGCTCATTAGCCTCGCTGTGAGCCTTCGCACCGAACCCCTCTCTTCCCTCTGCCAATTTCCTCCTCTAACCGCGGGCCCCGTTGAGCCCGAGCGCTCCTCACCGCCGGCCATGTCGCCGCCGTCACCGCAGCCGCTTGAGCTCGATTCGGAGCGTGTCACCGCGCTCAGTAAGCCACCAGGAGCCTAACGCACACTCTAACTCGCCCTCACGTGCACCACAGCACCAACCCCGCACTCACCCGAACTCCGGCGCCACCGCGAGCTCACTTCCGGCGAGCTCCGACCACCCCGCGACCTCCCACCTGCTCCGTTGGATGCGCACGAGCGAGGGCCTCCTCCCTGTGCCCTTCTCTCGCCCAGCCGCCTCCTGTAGCGCCGTCCCGTGTGGACTCCACCGCGCGGGAAGGTCGCCGGCAGCTTAACTCCGGCGACTGCCGATGTGGCATGCTTAATTAGTGCTAATGATCCAACTAATCAACCCTAGAGCCACTGACTAGTGGGCCCCATGCCTTAACTAACCCCAGAATTATTTTCTGTTTAATTTAGATTAAGAAGGCCGGCCCCACACATTAGTTGACCATGCCACATCAACATTGACCTGGCCTCACAGGTCAGCCTCTATTCCTGCCCCGTTACACTGACATATGGGTACCACTAGTCAGGTTTGACCAGGGGCAGCCCAGTTGACCTGCTGACTGCAGGCTGATGTCATGCTGACGCAATAAGCTATTTCTGGATTAAATCTAATTCAGGAAATTCCAGAAATAACCAAAACTTCAAAAATTCATAATAAATCAACCGTAACTCCAAATGAAATAAATTATATATGAAAAATTATCAGAAAAATTCAAGGAATCCATCTGTACGAGTTTCATGCATGTTAGAACACTTTAACCTTGCTATTTAGGTGAAACAAGTTAATGCACTAATATGACTTCAAAAAATGGGTTTGCATTTGAATCTTTGGTTCAAATGGACTCATTTCAATATGTTCTAGCTTGCATTAGCCCAAAACACATTCATATTCCCATGTCATAGCATGCATCATATTGTTGCATGTCGTCATGTGTTGATTGTGTTCTTTCTCAGTTGCCGATGTTTGTCCCCCCTCAGTAGACGTTGATCGAGCGATGAATTCGATGACACCGATGAAGAGCTATACTATCTTCAGAAGTGTCAGGCAAGCAAAACCCCCTTGTTCATTCCGATAAAATCCCACTCTCTTGCTCCTGCTCTCTTTTACTGCATTAGGACAACACCGATTCAACTGTTGCATGTTGTGGTAGTTGAACCCTTTCCTCTGCATGACCTGTTATTGCCACAGTAAATAGATGAAACCCACTAGCATGAGTAGGAGTTGTTTGAGCCTTGTTGTACCTACTCATTCATGCTTGCTACTGCTTAGAGTTGAGTCAGGTCTGATTCATCAGGAATGAATTGGAACGTGGTGAACATGTCCTACCGTTGAGAGCTAAGTGTGTGAACACGATTTGGTAAAGGTAGCGGTGAGAGGCCATGTAGGAGTACATGGTGGGTTGTCTCATTGCAGCTGTTCTGAGGAACTGAGTTCTGTGTTTGTGATCCATGAACAGTTACTACCACACACTGGGCTCCGGGCGCTCCAAGCTCTCTCGACTTATTAATCAACTCGATCTCTGTCCAGGAGTTGCAACTAGTTTCTGGTGTTTGTAGGTAGTGTTAGTAGTCTACCAAGTGGCACCCGGTACAGGTGGGCTTGGGACAGACTAGGCACAGTGGCCCGGTGTACCAAGTGGCACCCGGATGGTGGGCTTGGGAACCCTGTACACATCGTTTGGGGCCGTGAGCGACACCCCGGCCGGATCTCCTTGCGGATGGAACCCGGATAGGCGATAAACTTGGACTAGAGACTTGTTGGTTAGTCAGGTCGTGGCCGACTCCCTCGCCAGGCTTCCGCTTGAAGGTTGTCGAGATACACGACGTGTACATGGTGGTAAGTGGCGAGAGCGTGTGTGAAGAAGTACACCCCTGCAGGGTTATCATTACCTATTCGGATAGCCGGATTCCTCGGATATGGAAACTTGGACCCCTTGCATAGTTCATAGACAAGTGAAAGTGGATACTCTAAAATGCACAAGATAAGCGTGAGTGCTATGGATGGTGTTCTCATAGGGAGACGGGAGCGGATCCATGGTGGTGTATTGATATGGTGAATTTGTGGACTCGTGTGCGCCACCTTGAAAGAGTTACTTGCAGTCGTAGTTCAGGTTAGCCACTGAGTCAAAGCAGGCTGGCTGCAGTTAAACTCCACCACCCCCTTTGTTGATACCGATGCATATGTAGTTAGTTCTGATGTAAGTCTTGTTGGGTACATTTGTACTCATGTTTGCTTATTTTATGTTTTGCAGAGAGACTTCAGTCTCGCTAGTAGTTCCTCATGGACTTCAACGTTTAGCTTGTTACCTCAGCTACGATCTTGTACCTTGGGAGGGTCTGGTAGATAGTCAGGCTCCTCAGCCTTCTTCATTTTTACTTGTCTGTACTCAGACAAGTTAAGCTTCCGCATGTGCTTGTTGCTTGTATGCTCTGTATGTTGGGTCATGAGACCCATGTTTGTAATATCTCGCTCCTCAGAGCCTAATGAATAAATACTTGAGTCGTAGAGTTTTGTTATGATGCCATGTTGTATTTACACATATCGAGCATATTGTGTGTATGATTGAAATGCTTGGTATGTGTGGGATCCGACAACCTAGTTGTTTATCCTTGGTAGCCTCTCTTATGGGGAAATATAGTCTTGTGCTTCCATGAGCCATAGTAGTCCGCGACAGCCCGGTTCACCGGAGTCCTGCTAGCCCAGCACTACTGCTCCGGAACACTTGACTGGCCGGCATGTGATTCACTTCGTTCCTGTGTCTGTCCCTTCGGGGAAATGTCACGCGGTGACATCCAGAGTCCTGCCTAGCCTGCTACAGCCCGGGTCACCGGAGTCCTGTTAGCCCAGTGCTACAGCCCGGATTCGCACGCTGCTGACCGACATGCTCGATGTTGATTCATGTATGCATGTCCCCGTAAGTTAGTGCCACTTTGGGTTCATGACTAGTCATGTCGGCCCAGGTTCTCTGTCATATGGATGCTAGCGACACTATCATATACGTGAGCCAAAAGGCGTAAATGGTTCCGGGCCATCGTAAGGCGACACCATGGGAATACCGTGCGTGAGGCCGCAAAGTGATATGAGGCGTTACAGGCTAGATCGGTGTGACTTAGAATCGGGGTCCTGACACAAACATAGGCTTCCAATATATTGATCTTTATGTATCGACCATTTCGAGACTCCTTGTCATGCCTGTGATCAAATCCGGGACTACGAACAACCTTCGGTACATCAAAACACATAAACTCATAATACCAATCGTCACTGAACGTTAAGCATGCGGACCCTATGGGTTCGAGAACTATGTAGACATGACCGAGACTCATCTCTGGTCAATAACCAATAGCGGAACCTGGATGCTCATACTGGTTCCTACATATTCTACGAAGATCTTTATCAGTCAAACCGCATAATAACATAGGTTGTTCCCTTTGTCATCGGTATGTTACTTGCCCGAGATTCGATCGTCGGTATCTCAATACCTAGTTCAATCTCGTTACCGGCAAGTCTCTTTACTCGTTCCGTAATGTAACATCTCGTAACTAACTCATTAGTCACATTGCTTGCAAGGCTTATAGTGATGTGCATTACCGAGAGGGCCCAAAGATACCTCTCTGATACACGGAGTGATAAATCCTAAACTCAATCTATGCCAACTCAACAAACACCATCGGAGACACCTGTAGAGCATCTTTATAGTCACCCAGTTACGTTGTGACGTTTGATAGCACACTAAGTGTTCCTACGGTATTCGGGAGTTGCATAATCCCATAGTCATAGGAACATGTATAAGTTATGGAGAAAGCAATAACTAAACGATCAAAGTGCTAAGCTAATGGATGGGTCAAGTCAATCACATCATTCTCTAATGATGTGATCCCATTCATCAAATGACAACTCTTTGTCCATGGCTAGGAAACTTAACCATCTTTGATCAACGAGCTAGTCAAGTAGAGGCATACTAGTGACACTCTGTTTGTCTATGTATTCACACATGTACTAAGTTTCCAGTTAATACAATTCTAGCATGAATAATAAACATTTCACATGATATAAGGAAATATAAATAACAACTTTACTATTGCCTCTAGGGCATATTTCCTACACGGTCCTTGCGAGGCTGGCCGCGCCACTCCTGACACGGGTCACGGCCGTCCCAACATCCTCCACCTCGGCCTCCTCCGCAGCCGTAGCCTCGATCATTGAGCTCGGGGCGTCGACTGAGGCGCCCGTCGTGGATGGACCTGAGCTCCTGACAGTCGTTGGTGTTGTGGTTGTGCACGTTGTGGAAGACGCAGAATGGGCGGCTGCCCTTTGATGACTCCGAGTGATCGCAGCCGTGCTTCATCTCTGGTTCGAGCGCGAGTACGGTTGGTCCCTTGCGCTTCACATCCTTGGCCTTGGTCTTCTTGTCTTCTGGGTCAGCTTTAGGGAGCTCGAGAAGGGAGAGGCATCCCTCCTCAGCTCTCGCACACTTGGTTGCCATGTTAAACATCTCCAGAGCCATGCATAGGTCCTCGTGTATGGTGAGCTCCTCCTTCATCTTGACGTCACGGACGCCATCAGTGAATGCCGAGATGATAGCCTCATCTGACACCTTGGGGATCTTGAGGCGAACGCTATTGAAGCGCTGGATGTACTTCTGCAAGGTCTCTCCTGGCTACTGCTTCATGTGCTGTTGGTCACCCGCGGCCGGCCGGCGGTCACAAGTGCCCCGGAAGTTGGCGACGAAGCGCTCTTGCATCTCATCTAAGGAGGAGATCGATCCAGTGGGGACGTTCAGGAGCCATGAGTGTGCGCCGTCCTTGAGAGCCATGGGGAACCAGTTCGCCATAACCTTCTTGTTGCCGTTGGCCGCCTCGATGCTCAACTCATAGAGCTGCAGGAACTCAGCAGGGTTAGGGGTGCCAACATAGCATGGCGGCAGGTCGAGCTTGAACTTCCCTGGCCGGACGATGCTGCACAGCTCTGGAGTAAACGCGCGGCATCCAGCAGTGGTCGCGGGGGGCCCGCATTGAGGTGGAGCCTGGTGTTCTCTCCCATGCGCTGCCGCTATAGGCGGCGCTCGGTCTTGGTGTGGTGGTGCTAGGAGCGCACGCACATTTTCTTGTGGCAGCTCGCCTCATCACGCTCGGGTGCCCGGCGCTGCAGATCATGCCTCCTGCCTTGGCTCGATGATGGCGTCCTGCCTAGGAGGTGGAGGAGGCGCTCCGTGACCTACATCACCCACAGCAGGCGATGGTTGAGGCGACGAGCGAGATGGTGCAGCAGATTCTCTGGCAGCGCTGACAAGCTCGATGATGCGGTCGAGCCAATCCTCGTAGAAGTCATTGACTGGGCGGTAGAACAGGAGCTCGCGTGCCATGAGCAGCCTCTTACCTCGGCCCACCTACCTGTTGCCGGCCTAGCTTCACCGGCCCAGCCCACCACCGCCTCCTTCCCTGTCGTCTTCCTCTCTGCCAGAAGGATGGGCGCGTGCCCGACGCGCGCGCACCGTAGTGCCACGCAACCTCGTCGCTTTGGACCCTCCCCACGACGCCACGCAACCTCCCCGACCCCCTCGAGCTCTCTCCCGTGCCTCTCCCCTCCTCTGGTCCTCTCTCCCTCTCGCGCCAGAGCACCACCGTCACCGCCGCCCGCTGTCCCCGTGGCCACCGAGCTCGCGTGCCATGAACAGGATCTACCCTCATCCAGGACTTGGAGGAGACATTTGCTAATGTGTGCAAGATCAACTTGAAGCTAAACCCGGAGAAGTGTGTATTTGGCGTTCCCTCCGGCAAGCCACTGGGGTTCTTCGTGTCCCATCGCGGGATCGAGGCCAACCCTGATAAGATTAAGGCTATTGAGCAGATCCAGGCACCCAAGATAGTAAAACATGTGAGGCATCTAACAGGGTGCGTCACCGCACTTAGCAGATTCATCTCAAAGTCTGGCGAGTGCGCCTTGCCATTCTTCAAAATTTTGAAGAAGGCAGGGCCCATGGAGTGGACCCCAGAAGCATACATAGCATTGCAAGATTTGAAGACCGCTTGTCCTCTGTGCCCACCTTGGTTGCTCCCGAACCATAAGAGCCATTGCTGCTATATTTAGCGACAACTATTCAAGTGGTTAGTACAGCCCTAGTGGCACGGCGGGAAGTAGAAGAAACAGAGAGTGAGCAAAGCCCGGCAAGACCAGATGAAGATCAAGACAAAGAGAAGCACGGCAGCAGGGACAACCCCAAGGACGCGGAAAGGAAGAAAGTGGTGCAGCGCCTAGTGTACTTCGTCAGCTCCCTATTACAGGGGGCTAGATCGAGGTACTCTGGCATGCAAAGGTTGATTTTTGGCCTCATCGTGGCCTCAAGGAAACTGCGCCACTACTTCCAAGCCCATGAGATTATGGTTGTCACCCGCTTTCCGTTGCAAAGGATACTCCGAAACCCTAAGTCTACCAGCAAAATAGTGGAGTGGGCTTTGGAGTTATCCATCTTTGGCCTGAAATTTGAGAGCACATCAACAATTCAGAGGAGGACATTGGCACAATTTATTGCAGAATGGACGCCAACCGTTGATGAAGAAGTGCTGGAAATAGTTATCCCCAGCAAAGAAGCACCCCAAGAATGGATCACGTATTTCGATGGTGCATTCTTCCTGCAAGGTGCAAGGGCTGGCATGCTTCTCGTTGCTCCCACTGGAGAGCACATGAAGTACGTCGTCCGGATGCATTTTCCATGGAGGAGGCTGAAGGAAATATGCCCTAGAGGAAATAATAAAGTTATTATTTATTTCCTTATATCATGATAAATGTTTATTATTCATGCTAGAATTGTATTAACCGGAAACATAATACATGTGTGAATACATAGACAAACATAGTGTCACTAATATGCCTCTACTTGACTAGCTCGTTGATCGAAGATGGTTAAGTTTCCTAGCCATAGACATGAGTTGTAATTTGATTAACGGGATCACATCATTAGGAGAATGATGTGATTGACTTAACCCATTTCGTTAGCTTAGCACTTGATCGTTTAGTTTGATGCTATTGCTTTCTTCATGACTTATACATGTTCCTATGACTATGAGATTAGGCAACTCCCGTTTACCGGAGGAACACTTTGTGTGCTACCAAACGTCACAATGTAACTTGGTGATTATAAAGGTGCTCAACAGGTGTCTCCGAAGGTACTTGTTGGGTTGGCGTATTTCGAGATTAGGATTTGTCACTCCGATTGTCGGAGAGGTATCTCTGGGCCCTCTCGGTAATGCACATCACATAAGCCTTGCAAGCATTGCAACTAATAAGTTAGCTGCGGGATGATGTATTACGGAACGAGTAAACAGACTTGCCGGTAACGAGATTGAACTAGGTATTGAGATACCGACGATCAAATCTCGGGCAAGTAACATACCGATGACAAAGGGAACAACGTATGTTGTTATGCGGTCTGACTGATAAAAGATCTTCGTAGAATATGTAGGAGCCTATATGAGCATCCAGGTTCCGCTATTGGTTATTGACCGGAGACGTGTCTCGGTCATGTCTACATTATTCTTGAACCCGTAGGGTCCGCACGCTTAACGTTACGATGACAGTTTCATTATGAGTTTATATATTTTGATGTACCGAAGATTGTTCGGAGTCTCGGATATGATCACGGACATGACGAGGAGTCTCGAAATGGTCGAGACATAAAGATCGATATATTGGACGGCTATATTCGGACACCGGAAGTGTTTCGGGTGATTTCGGAGAAAACCGGAGTGCCGGAAGGGTTACCGGAACCCCTCGGGGAAGTATTGGGCCTTAGTGGGCCTGAGGGGAGAGAGAGGGCAGCAGCCCAGGAGGTGGCACGCCCCCTCCCATGGGGAGTCCGAATTGGACTAGGGGAGGGGGCGCGGCCCCTCTTTCCCTCTCCCTCTCTTTCCTTTCCCCTTCTCTCTTCCTAGTTGGACTAGGAAAGGGGAGTCCTACTCCTACTAGGAGGAGGACTCCCCCCTCCTTGGCGCGCCCCAAGGGCCGGCCGGCCTCTCCCCCTTGCTCCTTTATATACAGGGGCAGGGGGGACCTCTAGACACACAAGTTGATCTTCGTGATCGTTCTCTTAACCGTGTGCGGTGCCGCCCTCCACCATAATCCTCGATAATATTGTAGTGGTGCTTAGGCGAAGCCCTGCGACGGTAGAACATCAAGATCGTCACCACGCCGTCGTGCTGACGGAACTCTTCCCTGACACTTTGCTGGATCGGAGTCCGGGGATCGTCATCGAGCTGAACGTGTGCTAGAACTCGGAGGTGTCGTAGTTTCGGTGCTTGATCGGTCGGGCCGTGAAGACGTACGACTACATCAACCGCGTTGTGCTAACGCTTCCGCTTCCGGTCTATGAGGGTACGTAGACAACACTCTCCCCTCTCGTTGCTAAGCATCACCATGATCTTGCGTGTGCGTAGGAAAATTTTGAAATTACTACGTTCCCCAACAGTGGCATCCGAGCCAGGTTTTATGCGTTGATGCTATGCACGAGTAGAACACAAGTGAGTTGTGGGTGATATAAGTCATACTGCTTACCAGCATGTCATACTTTGGTTCGGCGATGTTGTTGGATGAAGCGGCCCGGACCGACATTACGCGTACGCTTACGCGAGACTGGTTCTACCGACGTGCTTTGCACACTGGTGGCTAGCGGGTGTCAGTTTCTCCAACTTTAGTTGAACCGAGTGTGGCTACGCCCGGTCCTTGCGAAGGTTAAAACAGCACCAACTTGACAAACTATCGTTGTGGTTTTTGATGCGTAGGTAAGAACGGTTCTTGCTAAAGCCCATAGCAGCCACGTAAAACTTGCAACAACAAAGTAGAGGACGTCTAACTTGTTTTTGTAGGGCATGTTGTGATGTGATATGGTCAAGACATGATGCTAAATTTTATTGTATGAGATGATCATGTTTTGTAACCGAGTTATCGGCAACTGGAAGGAGCCATATGGTTGTCGCTTTATTGTATGCAATGCAATTGCGCTGTAATGATGTACTTTATCACTAAGCGGTAGCGATAGTCGTGGAAGCATAAGTTTTGGCGAGACGACAACGATGCTACGATGGTGATCAAGGTGTTGCGCCGGTGACGATGGTGATCATGATGGTGCTTCGAAGATGGAGATCACAAGCACAAGATGATGATGGCCATATCATATCACTTATATTGATTGCATGTGATGTTTATCTTTTATGCATCTTATCTTGCTTTGATTGACGGTAGCATTATAAGATGATCCCTCACTAAATTATCAAAGTATAAGTGTTCTCCCTGAGTATGCACCGTTGCAAAAGTTCTTCGTGCCGAGACACCACGTGATGATCGGGTGTGATAGGCTCTACGTCCAAATACAATGGGTGCAAAACAGTTGCACACGCGGAATACTCAAGTTTAACTTGACGAGCCTAGCATATAACAGATATGGCCTCGGAACACGGAGACCGAAAGGTCGAGCGTGAATCATATAGTAGATATGATCAACATATTGATGTTCACCATTGATACTACTCCATCTCACGTGATGATCGGACATGGTTTAGTTGATTTGGATCACGTGATCACTTAGAGGATTAGAGGGATATCTTTCTAAGTGGGAGTTCTTAAGTAATATGATTAATTGAACTTAAATTTATCATGAACTTAGTACCTGATAGTATCTTGCTTGTCTATGTTTGATTGTAGATAGATGGCTCGTGTTGTTGTTCCGTTGAATTTTAATGCGTTCCTTGAGAAAGCAAAGTTGAAAGATGATGGTAGCAATTACACAGACTGGGTCCGTAACTTGAGGATTATCCTCATTGCTACACAGAAGAATTACGTCCTGGAAGCACCGCTAAGTGCCAAGCCTGCTGCAGGAGCAACACCAGATGTTATGAACGTCTGGCAGAGCAAAGCTGATGACTACTCGATAGTTCAGTGTGCCATGCTGTACGGCTTAGAACCGGGTCTTCAACGACGTTTTGAACGTCATGGAGCATATGAGATGTTCCAGGAGTTGAAGTTAATATTTCAAGAAAATGCCCGAATTGAGAGATATGAAGTCTCCAATAAGTTCTATAGCTGCAAGATGGAGGAGAATAGTTCTGTCAGTGAACATATACTCAAAATGGCTGGGTATCATAATCACTTGACTCAACTGGGGGTTAATCTTCCTGTTGATAGTGTCATTGACAGAGTTCTTCAATCACTGCCACCAAGCTACAAAAGCTTCGTGATGAACTATAATATGCAAGGGATGAATAAGACTATTCCTGAGCTCTTCGCAATGCTAAAAGCCGTGGAGGTAGAAATCAAGAAGGAGCATCAAGTGTTGATGGTCAATAAGACCACCAGTTTCAAGAAAAAGGGCAAAGGAAAGAAGAAAGGGAACTTCAAGAAGAATAGAAAACAAGTTGCTGCTCAGGAGAAGAAACCCAAGTCTGGACCTAAGCCTGAAACTGAGTGCTTTTACTGCAAGCAGACTGGTCACTGGAAGCGGAACTGCCCCAAGTATTTGACGGATAAGAAGGATGGCAAAGTGAACAAAGGTATATGTGATATACATGTTATTGATGTGTACCTTACTAATGCTCGCAGTAGCACCTGGGTATTTGATACTGGTTCTGTTGCTAACATTTGCAACTCGAAACAGGGGCTACGGATAAAGCAAAGATTGGCTAAGGACGAGGTGACGATGCGCGTGGGAAATGGTTCCAAAGTCGATGTGATCGCGGTCGGCACGCTACCTCTACATCTACCTTCGGGATTAGTATTAGACCTAAATAATTGTTATTTGGTGCCAGCGTTGAGCATGAACATTATATCTGGATCTTGTTTGATGCGAGACGGTTATTCATTTAAATCAGAGAATAATGGTTGTTCTATTTATATGAGTAATATCTTTTATGGTCATGCACCCTTGAAGAGTGGTCTATTTTTGATGAATCTCGATAGTAGTGATACACATATTCATAATGTTGAAATCAAAAGATGCAGAGTTGATAATGATAGTGCAACTTATTTGTGGCGCTGCCCTTTAGGTCATATCGGTGTAAAGCGCATGAAGAAACTCCATACTGATGGACTTTTGGAACCACTTGATTATGAATCACTTGGTACTTGCGAACCGTGCCTCATGGGTAAGATGACTAAAACGCCGTTCTCCGGTACTATGGAGAGAGCAACAGATTTGTTGGAAATCATACATACAGATGTATGTGGTCCAATGAATGTTGAGGCTCGTGGCGGATATCGTTATTTTCTCACCTTCACAGATGATTTAAGCAGATATGGGTATATCTACTTAATGAAACATAAGTCTGAAACATTTGAAAAGTTTAAAGAATTTCAGAGTGAAGTTGAAAATCATCGTAACAAGAAAATAAAGTTTCTACGATCTGATCGTGGACGAGAATATTTGAGTTATGAGTTTGGTCTACATTTGAAACAATGCGGAATAGTTTCGCAACTCACGCCACCCGGAACACCACAGCGTAATGGTGTGTCCGAACGTCGTAATCGTACTTTATTAGATATGGTGCGATCTATGATGTCTCTTACTGATTTACCGTTATCATTTTGGGGTTATGCTTTAGAGACGGATGCATTCACGTTAAATAGGACACCATCGAAATCCGTTGAGACAATGCCTTATGAACTGTGGTTTGGCAAGAAACCAAAGTTATCATTTCTAAAAGTTTGGGGCTGCGATGCTTATGTGAAAAAGCTTCAACCTGATAAGCTCGAACCCAAATCGGAGAAATGTGTCTTCATAGGATACCCAAAGGAGACTGTTGGGTACACCTTCTATCACATATCCGAAGGCAAGACTTTTGTTGCTAAATTCAGAGTTTTTCTAGAGAAGGAGTTTCTCTTGAAAGAAGTGAGTGGGAGAAAAGTAGAACTTGATGAGGTAACTATACCTGCTCCCTTATTGGAAAGTAGTACATCACAGAAACCGGTTTCTGTGACACTTAAACCAATTAGCGAGGAAGCTAATGATAATGATCATGAAACTTCAAATCAAGTTACTACCGAACCTCGTAGATCAACCAGAGTAAGATCCGCACCAGAGTGGTACGGTAATCCTGTTCTGGAAGTCATGCTACTAGATCATGATGAACCTACAAACTATGAAGAAGCGATGGTGAGCCCAGATTCCGCAAAATGGCTAGAAGCCATGAAATCTGAGATGGAATCTATGTATGAGAACAAAGTGTGGACTTTGGTTGACCTGCCCGTTGATCGGCAAGCAATTGAGAATAAATGGATCTTCAAGAAGAAGAATGACGCTGACGGTAATGTTACTGTCTATAAAGCTCGACTTGTTGCAAAAGGTTTTCGACAAGTTCAAGGGATTGACTACGATGAGACCTTCTCACCCGTAGTGATGCTTAAGTCTGTCCGAATCATGTTAGCAATTGCCACATTTTATAATTATGAAATTTGGCAAATGGATGTCAAAACTGCATTCCTGAATGGATTTCTGGAAGAAGAGTTGTATATGATGCAACTAGAAGGTTTTGTCGATCCAAAGGGAGCTAACAAAGTGTGCAAGCTCCGGCGATCCATTTATGGACTGGTGCAAGCCTCTCGGAGTTGGAATAAATGCTTTGATAGTGTGATCAAAGCATTTGATTTTATACAAACTTTTGGAGAAGCCTGTATTTACAAGAAAGTGAGTGGGAGCTCTGTAGCATTTCTGATATTATATGTGGATGACATATTATTGATTGGAAATAATATAGAATTTCTGGATAGCATAAAGGGATACTTGAATAAGAGTTTTTCAATGAAAGACCTCGGTGAAGCTGCTTACATATTGGGCATTAAGATCTATAGAGATATATCAAGACGCTTAATTGGACTTTCACAAAGCACATACCTTGACAAGGTTTTGAAGAAGTTCAAAATGGATCAAGCAAAGAAAGGGTTCTTGCCTGTGTTACAAGGTGTGAAGTTGAGTAAGACTCAATGTCTGACCACCGCAGAAGATAGAGATAAAATAAAAGATGTTCCCTATGCTTCAGCCATAGGCTCTATCATGTATGCAATGTTGTGTACCAGACCTGATGTGTGCCTTGCTATAAGGCTAGCAGGGAGGTACCAAAGTAATCCAGGAGTGGATCACTGGACAGCGGTCAAGAACATCCTGAAATACCTGAAAAGGACTAAGGATATGTTTCTCGTATATGGAGGTGACAAAGAGCTCATTGTAAATGGTTACGTTGATGCAAGCTTTGACAATGATCCGGACGATTCTAAATCGCAAACCGGATACGTATTTTTACTAAACGGAGGAGCTGGCAGTTGGTGCAGTTCAAAACAAAGCATCGTGGCGGGATCTACGTGTGAAGCAGAGTACATAGCTGCTTCGGAAGTAGCAAATGAAGGAGTCTGGATGAAGGAGTTCATATCCGATCTAGGTGTCATACCTAGTGCATCGGGTCCAATGAAAATCTTTTGTGACAATACTGGTGCAATTTCCTTGGCAAAGGAATCCAGATTTCACAAGAGAACCAAGCACATCAAGAGACGCTTCAATTCCATTCGGGATTTAGTCCAAGTGGAAGACATAGAAATTTGCAAGATACATACGGATCTGAATGTTGCAGACCCGCTGACTAAGCCTCTTCCACGAGCAAAACATGATCGGCACCAAGGCTCCATGGGTGTTAGAATCATTACTGTGTAATCTAGATTATTGACTCTAGTGCAAGTGGGAGACTGAAGGAAATATGCCCTAGAGGCAATAATAAAGTTATTATTTATTTCCTTATATCATGATAAATGTTTATTATTCATGCTAGAATTGTATTAACCGGAAACATAATACATGTGTGAATACATAGACAAACATAGTGTCACTAATATGCCTCTACTTGACTAGCTCATTGATCGAAGATGGTTAAGTTTCCTAGCCATAGACATGAGTTGTCATTTGATTAACGGGATCACATCATTAGGAGAATGATGTGATTGACTTGACCCATTTCGTTAGCTTAGCACTTGATCGTTTAGTTTGATGCTATTGCTTTCTTCATGACTTATACATGTTCCTATGACTATGAGATTATGCAACTCCCGTTTACCGGAGGAACACTTTGTGTGCTACCAAACGTCACAACGTAACTGGGTGATTATAAAGGTGCTCTACAGGTGTCTCTGAAGGTACTTGTTGGGTTGGCGTATTTTGAGATTAGGATTTGTCACTCCGATTGTCGGAGAGGTATCTCTGGGCCCTCTCGGTAATGCACATCACATAAGCCTTGCAAGCATTGCAACTAATAAGTTAGCTGCGGGATGATGTATTACGGAACGAGTAAACAGACTTGCCGGTAACGAGATTGAACTAGGTATTGAGATACCGACGATCAAATCTCGGGCAAGTAACATACCGATGACAAAGGGAACAACGTATGTTGTTATGCGGTCTGACCGATAAAAGATCTTCGTAGAATATGTATGAGCCAATATGAGCATCCAGGTTCCGCTATTGGTTATTGATTGGAGACATGTCTCGGTCATGTCTACATTATTCTCGAACCCGTAGGGTCCGCACGCTTAACGTTACGATGACAGTTTCATTATGAGTTTATATATTTTGATGTACCGAAGATTGTTCGAAGTCTCAGATATGATCACAGACATGACGAGGAGTCTCGAAATGGTCGAGACATAAAGATCGATATATTGGACAGCTATATTCGGACACCGGAAGTGTTTCGGGTGATTTCGGAGAAAACCGGAGTGCCGGAAGGGTTACCGGAACCCGCCGGGGAAGTATTGGGCCTTAGTGGGCCTGAGGGGAGAGACAGGGCAGCAGCCCAGGAGGTGGCGCGCCCCCTCCCATGGGGAGTCCGAATTGGACTAGGGCAGGGGGCGCGGCCCCTCTTTCCCTCTCCCTCTCCCTCTCTTTCCTCCCCCCTTCTCTCTTCCTAGTTGGACTAGGAAAGGGGAGTCCTACTCCTACTAGGAGGAGGACTCCCCCTTCCTTGGCGTGCCCCAAGGGCCGGCCGGCCTCTCCCCCTTGCTCCTTTATATACAGGGGAAGGGGGGCACCTCTAGACACACAAGTTGATCTTCGTGATCGTTCTCTTAGCCGTGTGCGGTACCCCCCTCCACCATAATCCTCGATAATATTGTAGCGGTGCTTAGGCGAAGCCCTGCGACGGTAGAACATCAAGATCGTCACCACGCCGTCGTGCTGAAGGAACTCTTCCCCGACACTTAGCTGGATCGGAGTCCGGGGATCGTCATCGAGCTGAACATGTGCTAGAACTCGGAGGTGCCGTAGTTTTGGTGCTTGATCGGTCGGGCCATGAAGATGTACGACTACATCAACCGCGTTGTGCTAACGCTTCCGCTTCCGGTCTACAAGGGTACGTAGACAACACTCTCCCCTCTCGTTGCTATGCATCACCATGATCTTGCGTGTGCGTAGGAAAATTTTGAAATTACTACGTTCCCCAACAGAGGAAACCAACCATACATCAGAATATCAAGGGCTCCTTGTCAGGCTCAGGATTGCCACAGAACTGGGAATCAAGAAACTGATGGTTCGACGAGATTCACAACTTATGATGAGACAAGTCAACAAAGATTACCAAAGTCCATTGATGGAGGTATACGTTGAGGAAGTGAGAAGATTGGAGGAGCACTTTGACGGATTGCAAATAGAGCACGTACCCCGTGCCGAAAACAGCATAGCTGATGATCTGTCAAAGTGTGTTGTGCAAAAACTTCTTGTGGAACCAAGAAATTTTGTTCTCCATCTTACTCAGCCTTCCCTATCCCCGACAACAATGGCTCGAAAGAGGAGGAAATTAGACTCCGGTAAGCCTCTCCCGGTAGAGCCTCCCAGGGCTCCTGGTAGGGACCCTGCCAGTAACAACTCCACATCAGCTACCGGGTTGTGCCCTCCTGTCGGGCCACTGGCCTTGCGGTCGAGGAATGTGCTCCCGCAGATTAGGAGGTGCCGCTAGTCCTTGTTGTCGATCGCCAGGCTCCAACTTGGGCAAGGTACATAATACATTTCCTCCAAACTGGACAACTTCCAGATGAGCAAGAGGAAGCTGAAAGAGTAGCTTCGAGGGCCAGTATGTATTAGTTTGTCGATGACACTCTATACAGAAGGAGGCCCAATGGTGTGAAATTGAAGTGCATTTGCTAGGAAGAAGGAAAGGAACTGCTGGCGGAAATACACAAAGGCATGTGTGGCTCCCACATTTCAAGGGCATTAGTTGGGAAAGCATTCCGGCAAGGATTCTATTGGCCCAAAGCCCTCCAAGATGCGGTCGAGCCAGTCACCAAGTGTGAAGCCTGCCAGTTCCATTCCAAGAACATCCACCTTCCTGCACAATCTCTTCAGACAATCCCTTTTTCATGGCCGTTTTTGATCTAGGGCTCGATATCCTCGGCCCTTTCCCCCGAGTTACCGGGGGCTTTGAATTCTTGTTCGTTGCCACCGACAACTTTACAAAGAGGTCAGAAGTAGATGCCATGAGAAAGGTGAATGCTCAGTCAGCTATCAAGTTCTTGAAAGGATTGGTGTGCCGCTTCGAGGTCCCTGCCCAGATCATCACCGACAATGGCACCCAGTTCACGAGCCGCGCCTTCATGCAATACGTTCATGCCCTCGGAAGCAAGATATCTTTCCTTCTGTTGCACATCCCAGAAGCAATGGACAAGCTAAGAGGGCGAACGCTGAAGTGTTGTGAGAACTCAAGACAAGAACATTTGATACGCTGCGAAAGTGCGGCAGGAGTGGATCGACGAGCTGCCGGTAGTTCTTTGGTCCCTCAGAACGACACCTAATTGAGCTACCGGGCAGACTCCCTTCTCCCTAGTTTATGGGGCAGAAGCAGTTATCCCCACGGAACTCATTTATGGGTCGCCTCGAGTGCTTGCCTACGATGAAGTAGTGCCAGATCAGCACTGATGTGACGACGTTGTGCTCTCGAGGAGACCCTTCTCTGGGATGCTACGTGTGCTACACGCTACTAGCAAGCCCTGCATCTCTATCACAGTCGCAGGGTTCGTGCCTGGTCTTTCGAGGAAGGCGACCTTGTCCTTCGGTGTGTTTAGTCTGCCAAGGGTGCAAACAAGTTAATGCCAAAGTTGGAAGGCCCTTACTGGGTAGTATGAGTCACCAGACCTGGCGCAGTCAGTCTGGAGACCGGAGATGGCATTCAATTGCAAAACTCATTGAATATTGAGCATCTCTGTAAGTTCTAGCCGTAAGGCGCGGCTGTCGGGCCTTGCCCGGCAGCCACGCTTTTGTACAGGCCTTGCCTCAGTTGCATGTAACCCCTTGTACAAAGCCAGGCGCAGACCCTGAGAAACGGAGAAATAAATGAAGCGCTAGGGGCCCCCAACAAGTTGCATGCATGCATAAGCATTTCATGAGCATCGCATGTTCATGTAGATAAGATCGCATCTCGCATCATTTCCATCTGCATAAACTACAGGATCCTGCCGAAGACTTGGCCTCCGAAAGGAGATGGAAATATGAAGCCTACATTGTGATCCCCGGCAAGCTAAACAGATAAGTTCTTTCTCTTATCTATACGTGTTCTGTAAGCAAAGACTTGTGCATAAGAAAGCCTCACCGCTTTTCGAAACTTGGGTGCTCCCATCCTTTCACTCGAACGATGCTTTGATCAGGATGGTCATAGTGGCCTTTGATGAAAAAAGATTGGCGAGGGGCTGGTCCCTCGTCACAATTTGTGCCTGGTAGGCTTAACTCCCCTGAAACAAAAAGAGGGTATCGGCAAGATAGCCTACCCAGGGGAACTTGTTTATTTAAAAATATAGAGGCATTCCAACTCTGCATGGACATATACATGCACGACTTCCCGACAAGGTTCATCTTTTTCATTAATATGATGATCAAACAAGTACAGACCAAAGAGGACACAAACATGGATTCAAGAGATTACATCATTTGAACTAAAATTTGGCAAGTGCCTATAGATTTAAGGTTTAAAAAAGATAAAATGTCGTGATGACTCCACTTTTTCCTCTCCTTCTTTGAAACTACAGGGAGAGACGAAGAAGGTGGAGGGAGGGCCTGGCTGGGATTCGGCACCTCCCCAGGATCATTATGGTGATGTCCCCTAGCTGGGAGGAAGGAACCGGAGGGCAGGGGGACGGTGGCACTGAAGGGAGCCCAAACGGGGGAGGCAGAATCACCGACAAACACGACTTGTTGGAACAGTCGCCCCTGTTCTTGACGTGTCGTGGGTTGCCGCCACCTTCTGTACCGCTACTATCCGAACACCCCATCACAACAGCCGTGTCGGGCGCCATGCTATCCGGGAAATCCCACAAAGAGCATGGTCGTCCTCGACAACCCTGAGATCAGAAACCATCGTACATTCAGGAGACATGTGCGGGAACAAAAAGCCCTCCTACGCGGCAAGCGGTCGATGCCCGGAGAGGTCGGGTCCGCCCTTTTCAGCGGGAAACCCATTCTGCGACCCCCCTGCCGCGCCGAGAGAGAAGGAGGAATGGGCCATGGTCGACTACCGCATGTTGTGTCCGTTACGGGCCTCGGTGTGGTGTCGCTTGTGTCGCCTCCCACTAAAATTGAAGCATTGGGCGGCCTGGCGACGAGCACACCAGAGTCGCCACCTCCAGCATTACCGCCGCGCCGCCCGCGCGCCCTCCAAAGGTTCGCGGGAAGATGGGGAAGGAACCTCGCCCCAATAAAGGCGTAACCATGCCTCGTATGGGCCTGGACCAGACTCACTCCCCAAGCATCGGCATGAGCATTCGACATCGCCAACCTCAAGCTACTACCTGGGGCCTGGCCCTAGGCTCTTTTCTTCAGCATAACCAGCAGGAAGCAGAGGATGGAGGAGAAGGGATGCGAGGATAAATGCCTCCGCCCCTCCGTTCATAAGCGGGACGGGGTAGAGAGCCGACTCATCGACGAGTAATCACCGCCCTCCTCCACCAATTCAAGGAGGCTGGGGCCCTACCTTGATGCTCTCCCGCACCACGCGCCTCCGTTACCTACCTCACTCAATGCATGCATCATACGTGGCTAAGGATAAGGGCGTGGTGGGAAGAGTGAATTGGCAGTTGCTCGTCCATGTGTTAAAGTTATTCACGGGCCATTACAAGAGCGGCCCCACCACAATTGGCTTTACACAACGAGCGAGAAAACCGAAAACTGGCCCGGACTCAAGTTAATGAAGAAGCGAAGATCTCGAGGGGCCAGCCACTTCTACGCCCCTACCTGTGCACTGGATAGGGCCTATCCCCCGACAATGCCCGGCAGCATGTTCGGGCTAGGCCTGGGGGATCCTGTCGGTGCAACAAACCCTGGGTCTGTTGCCCAGACTGTGCACAGGCACAAGGACAAGATTACGAGCACCAAGATCAGATCGAAGCACAAAGGATCAGTTCTTTGAAGGACCAATGTGCAAATCTAGAGGATGAAGACTAGCTAGAGCAGCAAGATATCGCTAAGGGAAAAACCTCCCTTGTTGGGCAGGCGAGCCTGGCAAGGACGGGGTTACCCCCGGAAGCAAGCTTTCGGATCATCCCAGCAAGCCTGCCGGGGCCTACGGTAGCGAACCACTCCACCGCACCACCTCACCACGACACACGTCGTCGATTAGTGTGGTGTCAAGCTCCAAGTTGACTAAGTGGCTACTATTCGCCACATGGCAGCCACTTCCTACAGAAAATGCCTCCAAGCAACACCCGTCCTAAGACGTGTCAAGCAAGCAGGCGTGAAGCTGGCAAAGCAGCCCGACAGGGCCTGCTGGGCAAGTTATGATGTCACGTTGAGCGGCGCATTTAATGCGCCCTGTCAGCCTGCAGAGTTAGGTATGATAGCACTGTTTGCTATCTAATCAATGTGTAATGACTGATTTGCCACTGTGGTGACCCCTTGATCTATAAAAGGAGGAGCAATGCAACCGTAGAAAGGGTTGGCTAATCCAGACTCTCACACACTCATACGCGCATAGCCGCTTTCGCCTTGAGGTGACCCGACCGGGCAAGCGTGTTGTGCTCACCACCACTTTTTCCACCATCAATCCACCAAAGCAAGAGTAGGGTTTTACGCCTCATGGTGGCCCGAACCTGGGTAAAACTACCCGCGTGATCTCTGCCATGTTGTTCCACTCCCCTCCGTTCTTTGTGCAACATGCCACCCCCCCCCCCCCCCCCCGAACCAGAAAGGGGCTCTTAGTCCCATAGGTGGCCGTGGTTTCCCACGACAACAGGATTAGTTGCAGTTGCGTTTGAAATCAGCAAGAGGCCAACCTCCACCCGCACTCCTAAACTTGCGTCGAGTCTGCTCGACAAGGGTTTTTAATAGCTACATTTGAGGCTAGCAAGAGGCTTTGCCGGATAACTTACTCGCAAAAGACTGCTGAGGGTTAGTCCTTCAAGACGTCTAAGGCGAGTATGTGTCTCTGGCAAGTTTTATTCTCAAAATTGCGTGCGGCAACAAGTACTAGTCATACAAATGCAAATGTGGAAGGGGAAATGTTTATTTTTGATGCAAGCACGACAAAATTCTATGTTTTTTAGAAAAAGAAAAGTGTTGTGTCATGCCTTTCTTGTCCCTGTCCTCCTAGGATTTACATCGATTGCAAGGAGAACAAAAGGAGCGCCTGCGGGATGCCCTGGTCACCCCCACCAGGACCAGAGGGACACGGCCTAACGGGAACCCCAGTAGGGAAGATGAAACTGGAGTCCACAAGCTAGCCTGTCAGGGTCCAGCTAGAGGTGGTGGTGACGTCCAGGCCAAGCACCCCTGGCAAATCGCTCTGTCGGGGTCCAAGTGCAGATGATGGCGCTACCAGCGCCAGGCTGGCGATGAGGGTGCTACCAGCATTCAGCTGGAGTGCGAGTCGTTGTCTTCGGACTTGAAGGCGGGGGACTCGCCGTTGTTGTCTTCACCATCTGCGTCGTCCTCGTCATTGTCGCTCGAGGAGGAGCTTTCGCCATTGCTCGAGCTTTCCACGCAGCACCCAAGATGAGCGCCTGAAGGCCCACAGATCTTGATTAAGAGCGTGCCAGACTCCACCAACTTGAAGTGGAGGACGTGCCCCTCCACAAGATAGTGAGCGCAGGCGAAGGTTTTCCACCCGCAGCTAAGGAACATGACACGAGGCACGGGGAACTCCACGTTCACCTACACGGCGCCATTACAACAGCCGCTCACGCGCAGCCACAGCCCGAGTGGTTGATCAACCTCCATCACCCTAGAGAAAGGGCGAGGGAGCCATAGGCTTCTACAGGGAGGAATGTGTAGCTCGACGATGAACTCGAGCGTCGTGTCCCTCGTATGGCCCCTTGCCGGTGATGGAGCGGTTGGAGGAGAAACGACAAGCGCACCACCCCGGCCGCCTCGACCGCGGGAGTTGCGTCGACCCCAACCTCGCCCCACGGCCCTGCCTCATGTTCTGGCGCCGACTTCTGTGGCTGCAGCCAAGGCACGGGCATGATGTCGAGGAGAAGCTCTGACCGCCATGACCGAAACACGAGCTCGACCTCTTCCTGTCGCCATGGTGGAAGCAGAAGCAAGGGAAGGGAGGAGAGGAAGGTGAATGGGCATTGCTGCCACCCCTCTCCACTGCCCTAGGGCAACCATCCCGCACCACCAATCCAACCCCCTGCATCCATGGCTGGAGTCTTGCTCCATCGACCGCCCACTATCGCCAATCCGGCGCTCTGGCTTCTTTGATCAAAGCACTACCACCCTTCTGCACCAATCCCACGCCCCGCACATAATCTGTGTCATGGGAAAGAGGGGAAGGCTACGATAAAGGGGAAAGTGATGGCAGGAACGTCAGTTACCCCAAATCATGAGCGGGCACCCTAACAGCATCCCGCATGCGTATGCGCTCCTGGTTTTAACGCAAACAACCTACATCGTCCAAGCGCCAAGGATATCAAGATGAAGCTAGGGGTGTAGTGCCCAAGATGCGATTCTATCCCAATCACGTG